>NW_026128660.1:73779-103450 GCF_022985175.1 Labeo rohita
TTAAGACTCTTTCCATACATTTTAAGACCTCATCGCCACTTCCAAGTTTTAACTCTTTACATAGACAACACTTTAACTTACATTTATTATATATTAATTGTAAGATACCACAACTAAACAGTCTTAGCTTGTGATTACTCCTTATCAATGCAACATAATTCAGAAGGATGGGAACAAAGGACAAAGGAATTAATTGAGTGACTAGAATATCAACTCTTATCTGTGTGCAAGCCATAGCTATTTTGTGGAACACTTCTAATGACAAACACCTGACTGGTCAGTTTACCTGTCATCATAGAGTGCTTGATTTGATGCACCAGAGCAAATCCTTCAAACACAGAGTGTTAGCACTGCACCTGATCAAGTCTTGCTGCTCTAAAGATCCTAAGCTCATTGACAAATATCACACACCGTGTCCTAACTACAGTGATGCGTCAAGCAGTTTAGCTGTCCACACCACACGTGACAGCCATTCAGAAGTGCAGAATTGCGCTGCACTCTGAACGAAATGGACAAGTTTATAATTTAATTCATAAATATTAAACATAAATATTAAACCTTTTTAACATTTCACACAAAATGATATTCAAACTTACACTAGACACTTTTAACATTGAATAAAGCACATAACCCATACTGAAGATATAAGTGTCATAGTTTGTGTTGCTGTTCCAGCCGCGATGTTGCAGAAATAGAAGCTGTTTCTAAAATAGAAATTTTGTGTGTCGCCATTAGGACAAAAACTCTTTTTATTGTGTGTCGCGGCGTCGCAGGACAGAGTGTTATATCGTAAGATGTGCTCCCTTTACACAGAGAGAGTGTGATTGCGAAATTGAAAGTAAAAGTAAACAGCAAGCACTTATTCAAAGGTGTTTTAAATCAGTTACGAGTAACTGTTGCTGTCATGACAGATCTATTTCTGAACCGCCCGTTGCAGACCACTGTTATACAGGAAACTTTTTAACGCAATCGGTTTATCAGGAGTTGTTACCTGTAACAGTAAGAATGACTCCAGGTGATCCAGAGTATTGGTTTAAGTCAGTGATGATCCTGAATCGATATTCTCCAGAGTCACTGATCTTGAGATCTTTGATTCTCAGTTTGTTCCCCACATACTCCACACGACCAGCAAACTGATGCTCCTCACGCAGGTCTTTGAAGTCCTGAGATCGACCATCAGATGGACCGTAATGCCAGAATGTTTTATTTACAGTATGATCAGAGGGATGTGAGTATGTGCAGGAAATGTCTACTGTTGAGTTCACCAAAGCACAGACTCTTGTAGAGGTGTAAGTCACATCCCAGCAGCCACTCTGAGAAACACCTGAAAGAGACACAGATTAACATGCAAAACTCACACACACTTTAAACATGTTTGTTTAATTAAATTATTGTATAAATAAACAATATCACATGCTATTCCATTGATATCTACAGTATATAAATATTGTTTATTAATATTGTTTTATTATTTGACACTCACACACAGAAGAAGAAGGATGTTTACGGTTTTGATCATGAGAACAGGAAAAGCTGCCAGCATCACTGCTGATAAACACTAATGTGTTGGGGGACCATGTATCTGCGAAACGCTGTCCATTCTCCATCCAGTAATAACGACCTCCAGAAGCCAAAGGGCAGGAAGAATCACAGGTCAGTTTTGTTCTCTCATCTGTCGGGTCTGTAGACACAGGATTCATCCTCAACTGCAGGTCTGAATAGAGTGAAGATTAAAAATTAAGAAAAACTTCACATCACATGAGAAATGAAAATAGCTGAACTGAACAGAATCTGGACTCAGTTTCACCTGTGACTGTTAGACTGACGGCTGCTGAGCTGAGATGTTTAACTCCATCATTCATGATGAACATGAGCTGATATTCTCCAGAGTCTCTCTCTCTCACGTCTGATATTGTGAGTGTTGAAGAGCTGCTTGAGATCTGATGTTTCACTCGTCCTGAGTAGTCTGAGTCTAAAGTCAAATCTTCAGGTTCATTGTTTTTTCTCCAGTTTGTACTTTGTTTCTCACTGAACCAGAACACAGTTTTGATGTTGATGTTGGAGTAAAGCACTTCAGTGTCACTTCTGTCCCCTTCACAGCACAAATACTCTCTTCACTACAGGTCACAGAGAGCTGGTCCAGTGTTACAAAACCTGAACAAGAAAACATTACAGATGAATTATGAGAAATCTGAACAAGAAAACATCTATTGAGATTGAATTATTTATTTAGAAATCATCTTTATTGATTGATTGATTCAGACTCACCAATCATAAAATGCTGCTCACAGTCACTAATTAACCACATTGCTTTAGTTATTTATTTATGTCTAAGCTAAGTTTATAAAGTTTTAAAAATGTGATATTTCAATATTTGTAAAAATGATAATTTTCCATCCTCTTGCAGAAATAGAAGCAAATGCAAATGATTGTCTGTCTTTATCACACTGTATCCACACGCTTCTTTACCGCATGTTGTGTGTTTTAAAACTGATGGACAGACATGAGTTGTTCAAACCACAATGCTCTGTTTCCTTGATTACATATGACAGTTTCATGACCACATATTTTTACTCGAGAGGTATCGTTTGTATCATTGATTGAGTTGCTCAAACATTTCCTTGATTACACATGATGATGACATGCTATGGAAGATGTTGAGAGGAAATTGTGACATCATGATTCTCCCAATTTTAATTTGTGTATGAGAATAATTCATATTTTTAACTGGGTAGCTCTAAAACTTGCAGTATGTTTTTATTATAGAGTAATCTCTTATATGTGTAAATATCAGGAACATTTTTATTCTCTATTTCATGACTCCTTTAAATGTATCTATACACGCACTTCATTTTTAAATAGTGAGAAATTCCTGCCCACATGGTGAATTAAATTAGACCAACATTCAGACTGATTTTCAGACCATCTGGATCTTAAAGAACTGTTTCAAAATATAATTAGAATACTATTCCATAATTAATGAATAACTACACAGAAACAAATAACTAATGCACTATTACGATTCTAGTAACTACTGTTAACTAACAAGAAAGTCAGATTTGCAGTGGTAGTTCATTATTAGCTAATCAGTAACTACTATATATTTTTTCTTCATCTTAAATACAAGAACTACTATATACAGGTTCATAATTAATGTGAAAAATGCAAAATGTATAATTAATTATAAAATGAAGATCATGGTTTTTGTAAGGCTCTGGATTGTAATACTTCTGATGGCTTTGGTAACACTTGAGTCGTTACTAGTGGGTTACCATGATCTTCACTTTACAATACTGATCCAAATAATTAGTAATTCCTTTAGAAGGATGTAGTAACACTTGAATCATTACTATCCAAAACTTTACATATACCTCAAAAGCTTACAATGATTTCAGTCATTACTAGAGAGTTATCATGATCTTCACTTTAGAATACTGATCCAAATAATTAGTAATACATAAGTCATTACAAGTGGTTACTTGATCTTCGCTTTAGAAATAATTATACATTTTGCATCATTGACATCAATTATGAACATGTATATACTAGTTCTCAGTATAGTTCTCTGGGAGATATGAAAAAATAGTAGTTACTGATTAGCTAATAGTGAACTACCACTTTCAACTAAGAGTTATTACTTACTGATTCGCTAATCAGAGTTTCTTGTTAGTTAATAGTAGTTACTAAAATGTTAATAGTGCATTAGTCATTTGTTCATTAATGATGGAACAATATTTTAAAGTGTTACCTGTGAGGGATAATTAGAGCCACTTTAAATGAAAACATTACAGAGGAGAAAAACACACAGTAATGGTCAAACCTGGAATGAGCAGCAGCAGGATCAGCGCTGAGAGTCTGGAGTTCATGATCTTCACTTTGTGTAAATTCACACAAACAATGAAAGACACAGAGCTGCTCTTCCTGAAGAAAAGACACTCACTGAGTTCTGACACACTTGACACTTAATTTGTCTGTTATTATAGTTCATGCAAAATAAAAATAAATAAATAAATCATGGTTTTGTTTCTTGTTACAGTATAATTGGTAACAACATGTACAGTACTTAGTGTAAGGGCTTGGTTTAGGGTTATTGCATGTAATCATGCATAATTTACTGTTATTACTATAGTAACAATGATAATAAAGTCTTGCCAAAGTCAGGACTACAGTCTATCCAGAGAGATGCTTGAAACTACATTATAATGTAAAGCGTAATTTAAATGAAAAGATTACATATACTTACATTATATGCTGCTGTGTTTCAAGTTCTACTGCCTGTTTTAGGAGACACGTTGACACCACACGTCTTATTTCCTTCCTTTTGTCTAAAGAAAAACTCCTGAAAATGAAGTCACGTATGGTCTTTAGGCTAAATAAAGACGGGTGTTCATGTGTTCACACTCTTCAAAGGTTCCAAAACAGGGTTTTCAGAGCACAGAAGAACCAGTTCTTAAAAATAAGAAGCATTTTAAATAAACATTTTAATAATCTAAATAAACTGCTTCCACTATCCACCTTATTTTTTTGCCATAGGTCATTTGTAAATGTTATCGGTGTGGCTTTGGGTCTCATCCATGTCCAGCTATTTTTAGCTGTACAAAACAGTTTGCTTTCTTGCTTGATATTGCAGATTGGTGTGTCTTAGCATATTATTATAATGTATTATCTTAATTATGAACACACTGGTTTGTAGTTCAAAAAGTTTCACCATTTTTGCAATGGAAAGATTGCATGGATGCTAATCAAGAACCTTCATTTTTAAGAATGTAGTTATTGAAAAACTTTTATTTCCCATAAATTAACAACACTGTGTAGAAAGATGTTTATATAGCAAACTGGTTAACCTGTGATACTGTTTATTTTTATATACTTTTAACTTTAGTAACAGAAAATCATAAACTGAAAATAATGATGTATTTGTAAATTAATTTATTTCTTTCAACTGCACCAAAAGACTCTCCCAACCCCCTCCACCTTCTTCTGAACTGAAGGCACAGGATTATGGGAAAGACAAAAATCATCAGATGTCTGATTTCAAGACTGCGCTTGGTAAGGATTTCAGTACACAACCTTTGTAGTACAAATCACTTCTTCATGTTCAGGTGAATCATGCAAGTTTTGAAAACGAAAATACTTGTAGCAAATAACAGCAGCTCACTAGATGTCGCTGTGTCCAAACTGCCAAGAAACTCTCAGGACAGTTTATGAAAACATTTCAAATGGCTCACAAACCCATACAGCTTAACACCAAATTAACTAGTTTTATAGATTTTTATTTTCTGATCAGAAGGTGGTTCTGTTTTCACAGGTAAGCACAGATCACACAAGCAATAAAGTCTACCAAACAGTGTTTAAACACGACAATCAATGCTTAATAACTAGCTTTTGTCAACATATTAAATTGTTTTCCACAATAACAGGGATAATTACTGTAGTCACAGTTTATCTATTGAAATGTAAAATATGTAAGTGTGTGCTAATACAAGAACAAAGAAATCATAAATAAAGATTAACTGAACACCAGACTACACTCCATCATTAAGATGGATCCATATACTGTACAATCTTTATAGAATAGAAATAGTTTCTTATTAAAAGTGCTTACACTTAGCAAAAGGAGCAGAAAAATAAGTAGCTAAAACCTGGACTACTTGTTTAGTTTGGTTTGATAATGCAGACTGACAGTCACACTGTATCACACTGATGATGTGATGCTGACAGTTCTGACTGTTGCTAGGTGATGATGTAACAATGGAAGAACACAATGACATCACTCCAGCAGCTCTGATGGACAGACAGCAGATGAACAGATGTGGATCAGCAGATTCTGACACAGACAAATAGTAAGACATTAAACACAACTACAACAATGTTGCTGTTAATGCATGTCTTACATTATAGTAGATTCACTTTTCTTTACAGTTTGGTTTTGAAATGAGGTGCATTCTGATGAAAAAACCTGTTGAATCATAATCCATACTCTTAAAACCTGAATACATTATAATGTTTCACTGTATGTCATGAAATTATTAATAATCAGCAGATATTTTACTCACCATATCCACAGAGCAGCAGAGTGACTGTATAATGGCAAAACACTGTTGTCTACTGCATCTTTACAACACAAAGAAGTGAATCATGACTATCAGAGAAACCACCTGAATGCTGCAAACATTTGACACTGAAGCACATGTATCATGAGAGATGTGTTACCTCCTACAGCACAGGAATACTGTTGAAGCTCTTCATTGCTGACTGAGTCCAGGTACAGCTTGTTGACTTTAGTGAATCCATCGATTACCTGCAGTGTTGATTAGTACATGTAACAGAGTTACTGTACATAATTTGATTACAAAATGTGTAATTATATTACAGTTACTTATGAACATGTTAACAAATACAAAGGGGGTTACATCTGATATTTTCACACATACTTTAATGGATTTATTTCCCAAATTTCATGGACTGCTATATTAAAATGAGTCACTAATGTTTCAGGAGTTTAGGACATAGAATAGGACACATGCTTATTTAATAACTGTTTTATTTCCTGATTTGATTTATACATAGACTTTATTTATTTATTTAGATTAACTGTTTTTTTTTTTTTCCCCAATATCATTGTTAGATAGATACCAGTGTTTCCTGTAACAGCTGTGCAAAGATTTGACTGCAAAAACAGTATCATAGCTATTAAACTATATATTGTTATGATTTGTTTATGATGGTTTAAGTCAGTGATTAACCTGAATTGATATTCTCCAGAGTCACTGATCTTAAGATCTTTGATTCTCAGTTTGTTCCCCACATACTCCACACGACCAGCAAACTGATGCGCAGATCCTTGAAGTCCCAAGAAGGACCATAATGCCAGAATGTTTTATTTACAGTATGACCAGAGGGATGTGAGTATGTGCAGGAAATGTCTACTGTTGAGCCCACCAAAGCGCAGACTCTTCTAGAGCTGTAAGTCACATCCCAGCAGCCACTCTGAGAAAGACCTGAAAGAGACACAGATTGATCAGAATCAGAAACAGAAATATAAATAGACAAAAATAAAAAATACAAAATAAAATAAATTGTATGTACAGTTGTGCTATAGATAGGTAGAATAGGAATAGAACAGAATGAGATGTAGGGATGTACTAGGATGTAGGTGGTACCAAATAAATATAAGGTTATTGCACATATTTTTTTATTGCACAAAGGGGGGAACATTTAACTGTTCATGAGGCAAATTGCCTGGGAGAAGAAACTGTTCTTGTTCCTGGCTGTCCTGGTTTTTGGGGCTCTATAGCACTGGCCGGATGGCAAAAGTTCAAAAAGGGAATGGCTTGGATGTGAGGGATCCAGAGTGATTTTCTGAGCCATTTTCCTCATTCTGGGTGTGTACAGTTCTTGAAGGGTGGGCAGAGGACTACCAATAATCCTCTCTGCAGTCTGAACGATTCTCTGTAATCTTCTGGTGTCTGATTTTGTAGCTGAGCCAAACCAGACAGTTATTGATATGACTCGATGATGGCTGAGTAGAACTGTTTCAGCAGCTCCTGTGGCAGGTTGAACTTCCTCAGTTGTCGATGGAAGTACAATATTTGTTAGGCCTTTTTTACAATGGAGTCAATGTAAGTGTCCCCCTTCAGGTCCTGGGAGATGGTGTTGCACAGGAACTTGAATGTCTCTACTGCAGCCACAGTGCTGTCCGTAATGGTGGGTGGGAGGAGTGCAGGGGGGTTCCACCTGAAGTCCACTACATTCTCCACTGTTTTGAGCATGTTGAGCTCCAGGTTGTTTAGACTGCACCAGATAGACAGCTGCTCAACCTCTTGTCTGTACGCAGACTCATCACCATCCTGAATGAGGCCGATAAGTGTGTTGTCGTCTGCAAACTTCAGGGTTTTGACAGAGGGGTCTTTAGAGGTGCATTCATTGGTGTACAGGGAGAAGAGCAGTGGGGAGAGGATGCAACCCTGAGGGGCACCAGTGCTGGTGGTGTGGCTGCTTGACATCAATTTCCCCAGTCTCACTAGCTGTTGCATTTGTCAGTAAGCTGGTGATCCATTGACAGATAGAGCTAGGGACAGAAAGCTGGGTTAGTTTGGTCTCTGTTGGAATGATGGTGTTGAAGGCCGAACTAAAGTCCACAAACAGGATCCTCACATAAGTTCCTGTTTTGTCCAGATATTGCAGGATAAAGCGCAGTCCCATGTTGACTGCATCATCTATGACCTGTTTGCTCGGTAAGCAAACTGCAAGGGGCCCAGTAAAACCAGTTTTTCAAACGACTTAATGACGACAGGTCTGTAGTCATCTTGGGTTATCTTGGGTTTTTTGGGACAGGGATGATGGTGGAGCATTTGAAGCAGGCAGGGAACTTTACACAGCTCCAGTGATCTGTGAAAAAATGGGGTCCAGTTGGTCAGCATAGGTTTTCAGACAGGCTGGTGTGACACCGTGTTGGCCTGGTGCCTTTCTCCTTTTGTTCTTTCTGAAGACCTGATGCACATCATCTTCACTGATCTGAAGTGCAGGAGGTTGTGGGGGAGGGGTTGCTGGAGGTGTTAATGGTTGTGTAAAGAGATGGTCAGAATGGGAGTGGGGGCTTCGAATATACAATAAAACTCGTTCAGGTCTTCAGCAAGTTGTTGATTCTCCACATTCCTGGGGTATGGTGTCTTGTAATTGGTGATGGCTTTTAGGCCTTTCCACACTGAATCTGGGTCGTTGGAAGTGAACTGATCTTCCAACTTTTTAGCATAGTTCCTCTTAGCCACTCTATTCATTGTGTTCCTGGCCTGATAGTACGAGACTCTGTCCCCATTTCTGTAGGCATCCTCTTTGGCCTGACTAAGATGTCTGAGTTTTGCTGTAAACCATGGCTTATCATCATTAATGTGCAAAACTCACACTTACTTTGCATGCATCTGTTTTAATAAACTCATGTCAACAAACATTTTCGCATACTATTCCATTTATGGCTACAGCATAAAAATATTGTTTATTGATATTGTTTATTATTTGACACTCACACATAGACAAGGAGTGACGTTTATGGTTTTGATCATGAGAACAGGACAAGCTGAGAGCTTCTCTGCTGTGTAATAAAAACATTTCGGGGGACTCTACATTTGTCCAATACTGTCCATTCTTCCTCCAGTGATAGAGAACTCCAGAGGTCAAATTGCAGGAAGGATCACAGGTCAGTTTTGTTATCTCAGTTCTATTTAATACAGGATTTATCCTCAGTTGCAGATATGAATTAAAAATAAATAAATAAAAAAATTAAGAAAAACTTCATTACATGTCAAATAAAACATCTGGACTGAGCAGTATCTATCTTTATCTAGAGAGTCTTTAGAATTTCACCTGTAACTGTTAGACTGATGGCTGCTGATCTGAGATGTTTAACTCCATCATTCATGATGAACATGAGCTGATATTCTCCAGAGTCTCTCTCTCTCACGTCTGATATTGTGAGTGTTGAAGAGCTGCTTGAGATCTGATGTTTCACTCGTCCTGAGTAGTCTGAGTCTAAAGTCAAATCTTCAGGTTCATTGTTTTTTCTCCAGTTTGTACTTTGTTTCTCACTGAACCAGAACACAGTTTTGATGTTGATGTTGGAGTAAGAGCACATCAGTGTCACTTCTGTCCCCTTCACAGCACAAATACTCTCTTCACTACAGGTCACAGAGAGCTGGTCCAGTGTTACAAAGCCTGAACAAGAAAACATTATTGAGATGAATTATGAGAAATTCTTTATTACAGCAATTCAGACTCACCAATCTACTGCTCACAGCCACTCAACCACCCCTAATAGCACACATACATCACAGAGATGTCTATTTGATGTCTGCATTTACATCTGTTTTTAGAGTGTTTGCTCTTCTGCAATACATCTATAGGATGTTTCCTATCAGATGTCAAATAGATGTTTAGAAAATGTCTGTAAGATGTTTATGATTTAGAATGTATGTAAAACTGACATCTTACAGACGTCTGTCAAATGTTTGTACACAGCAGATGCTTTCCAGATCAAGAGATATTTAAAAGTCATCTTGCAGATGTATGTGTGCTATCTGCTCTACATTGCTCTATTTATTTATTTATTTATTTATCAAAAATTCATGAAGGGTCAAGAAATGCATGAAATGTTTTTTGAAAACCAAAAAGGTTCAGTACAGTTGTAAAAATGACCATTCTCCATCCTCATTTTCATTCTCTGTAAAAAGCACTACATTTCAAGGGACATTCTTTGTTAAAGAAATGGAAGCAAATTCCCACTTCTGTGATTGGACTTCCTCACACTGTATCCACACACTCCTTTACTGCATGTTATGTGTTTTGATATTTAAGATGGAATCCGCTGTGATAGAGCCGTATATATTTGAGCCCGAGTCAGATCCAAAGGAAATAGAAAGAACACAACTACAACGATTACAGCAGTCTATTTCAGCGTGGTGTTTGATTTTGCTTGTTTAGTTTTGTAACCCTCAGCTCTTTAAGAAAGATGCAAATTGCAAAGTTTTTGAAACTGCAGTTTCTTTACATCCACTGACAGAACATAATCTGAGTTTGATGGTATTACTTGACAACTTTATCTAACACAGTATTGTTTGTGTGACTGATGGACAAACATGAGTTGTTCAAAGCACACCTCTTGATTACATAAGACGATGATGCATGTTATGGGGGATGTTGGAGGAAATCGTGACGTCATGACTGCTGATTTCGAATCTAGCCATTTATAGAGGGGTGTGTGAGAAGAATTAATACTTTAAACAGGGGAGTTAGTTCTGAGGTCTGAAACTTTCAGTATGTTCTTATTTTATAGTAACCTCTTATATGTGTAAATATCAGGAAGATTTTGATTCTCCATTTCATAACTCCTTTAAATTTATCCATACACTCATTACATTTTTAAATACATATCAGACAATCCTGCCCACATGGGGAGACCAACATTCAGATTAATATTCTCACCTACTGGACATTAAATTATCTGATTTTTAAATGATCAACTGTTTCAAAATAAAGAGCAATAATGATTGAAGTTATCACTCTTTAAACATGTGAACAATAATTATAGCCACATTTAGAGGAAAATGTTACAGAGGAAAAACACACAGTAATGTTCAAACCTGGAATGAGCAGCAGCAGGATCAGCGCTGAGAGTCTGGAGTTCATGATCTTCACTTTGTGTAAATTCACACATATAATGAAATACATGAAGCTGTTCGTCCTGAAAAGAAGACACTCTCTGAGTCACTGTAAATGCCATTACAGTCAAAATCATGAATACAGTAAAATACTTAAGAAAGACAGGCTTAAAATGACATTTTAAATGCAATTAAATATTAGATTTACCTACATTATATGTTGCTTTTGTTCTCTGATATTAATTGTGGTTTCTATGGTTTGTTTTAAAAGTTGCTGCAGACTCTCAGATCTTATTTCCTTCCTATTTCTCACTGACACACTTGAAAAAAGTTGTTTTTAATCAGATAAAGGTGACACTTACTTTTTTAGGAAAAAAAAAAAAAAAACTTTCCATCAAACTCAACTTAGGAAGTCAGTATGACTAATATTTTGGCTATTAAGCATTTTAATTAGTTTCCACCAACTACGGATCAAGAAGGAGCAAAAAAATAAAATAAATAATATGTATCAAACAAAAGGCTAAAAATATACAGCTCTGATCTTAAAGCACCGGAATCCTAAGCTATGTTTAAACAGGACATAGCATTGCTTGGGCCTAAAATATTATAACACAAACCCTGGACAATAACCAGTTTGTCCACTTATTAAATTGCTGTATTGATTTTGCTCTGCATTGTTACTGTGGTTACAGTTCATCCATTAAAATATAAAACATGAATACAAAAAAGAAATCAGTTAAAGATAAGTTAAATAAATAAATAAGTTAAAGATAAACAGAACAGAAAGGTGAGAATATTTTATTAAAGTGAATCTTTAAAAGATCTTTAGAGAATAAAACGTTTCTTTTTACATCCAGCATGTTTTAAAACCTGAAATGTTGTTTTGTTTTGCTTTGTTTGTTTATGTGGAACCCTATATAATTTAGAAAATGAATTATAGAAAGTAAATCATTTAAATCTCTGTTAAATAGTAACCAGAAATGAGTAAAGGAGAGTAAGAAAATTGTAAAATCTAAGTAAAATGCATGTCAGTGTGATGAATGACATTTTAATGATTGTCCAATTACGTGAGTCTAAAATGAAGTCTCGTCGAACCACACTATAGTTGCCACCAACATGACCAGCAAAAACCAGCAAAGGACCAGCTTAAACCAGCATCAAAACCTACCTAACCAGCATATGCTGTTTTTTTCACCAGGGATCAACCCGGGTTCAAATCTGCCTTCTGGCAAACTTTTTTCTCCTTTTTCAAATATCTTATAATATCGGAAAGGCATTTAGTTTATTCATGTATTTAAATTAAGGAAATAATTAAAAAGTTTAAAAATAAAGTATCGGTTAGGGTTAGGGTTAGGTGTAGGGAGGGCTTATTGTCCCAATAAGGCAGCATCCATTTAATGAACTGAATTAAAACTATAATTTACGCTCAATACATACTTACTGCATGTTTTAATGTACTACAATACTGGGGTGCAGATAACTGCATCTATTTGAAATAAGTATTATAAATAGCAGAAAATCCTGCTATTTTAACAGTGTAAATAGAATCTATAGCTGTATCTGCACTTAGTGTAAACAGCATCTATCGTTACGAAAATATGCTATTTGCACTTAGTGCAAACATCTATGCTTATTTCTATAACTTGGAGGGGCGTTTGTAGTATTGTACTTCCAAACAAATATTTTGAACTGAGTTTTTAAACTGTTTTCTTTTGAACTGTTTATTTTGCCTGGTATTCAACACCATGTGATTAGCTGCTTATCCACTGTCATTAGGCCTATTCTAAGAAATTTGCATAGCCTAGAGGGAGCACCCTACTGACCAAACAAACAAACAGAGTCAGGTGAAATTTTCAATTAATTTAAATGGAATTTAAATTTCATGTAACTCTGATCTGATATTGAACAACAAAAAAGCAATTAACAATTTTATTTAATTTTCCCTCAAAGAATCAACATTACAATTGTTATTTTTAATGCAAAGATTTAATTTTGTTGTTTTAATTACATCTCCATAGCCTAAGGTTAATATTAGCAGCATGTACATATTTATTTGGCAAGATGTGCTACATATGCAGACTGACAGTCACTGATATGTCACTGTCTATGACATCACTGTATCACTGATGTTCTGATTGTTGCTAGGTGATGATGTCACAATGGAAGAACACAATGACATCACTCCAGCAGCTCTGATGGACAGACAGCAGATGTAGATGAAGACATCTGAAACATCTGAATCTGAGACAAAAATGATATATTTAAAACCATTTTTGTAGTAATTGCTTTCAAGTGTTATAGCAGAGTCTTATATCAATTATTTCTCACCTCTTCATTTTTGTTTTTAGTTTTAGAGATTCTGAAGAAAAACTTGTTGAATCATAATTCACATTCTTATAATCTGTATTCATTTCATTATACCTCATGCAATTAGACATTTTACTCACCACATCCACAGAGCTGCTATTATGAGAAACTGAGGTAAAAACAGCAGCAGTGACTGTGTAATGGCTGAACACTGTGTTGTTCACTGGATCTTCACAACACAAAGAAGTGAATCATGACTATCAGAGAAAGCACCTGAATGCTGCAAACATTTGACACTGAAGCACATGTATCATGAGAGATGTGTTACCTCCTACAGCACAGGAATACTGTTGAAGCTCTTCATTGCTGACTGAGTCCAGGTACAGCTTGTTGACTTTAGTGAATCCATCTGTTACCTGTCGTCCGTTCTTGTACCAGGCGTAAGTATGATTGTTGATCAGAGTGCAATTGGTTGAACAGCTTAATATCACTTACTCCTTCTCTAATACAGCAGGTGAGCTTCCTTTCGTCTGTGTACCTAAAATATTTAAGGTATATTGGAAATTACACAGGACACATTTTGACCATAATCAGTTTATCGTGATCAGTTACCTGTAACAGTAAGAATGACTCCAGGTGATCCAGAGTATTGGCCATTTAAGTCAGTGATGATCCTGAATCGATATTCTCCAGAGTCGTTGATCTTGAGATCTTTGATTCTCAGTTTGTTCCCCACATACTCCACACGACCAGCAAACTGATGCTCCTCACGCAGATCCTTGAAATCCTGAGATGGACCATCAGATGGACCGTAATGCCAGAATGTTTTATTTACAGTATAGTTAGAGGGATGTGAGTATGTGCAGGAAATGTCTACTGTTGAGTTCACCAAAGCACAGACTCTTGTAGAGGTGTAAGTCACATCCCAGCAGCCTCTCTGAGAAACACCTGAAAGAGACTCAGATTAACATGCAAAACTCGCACTTTAAATGCATGAGCAAAATAAACTCATGTATGAACAAACAATATCACATGCTACTCCATTTATAGCTACAGTATCTAAATATTGTTTATTATTTGACACTCACACACAGATGAGGAGGAATGTTTAAGGTTTTGATCATGAGAACACGAAAAGCTGCCAGCTTATCTGCTGGGTGACACAAACATGTTGCGGGACACTGTATTTGTAAAATACTGTCCATTCTTAATCCAGTAATACCAAACTCCAGGGGTTAAATCACAGGAAGTTTCACAGGTCAGCTTTACTCTCTTATCTCTCATGTCTGTAGATGCAGGATTCATCCTCACCTGCAGGTCTGAAAAATAAATAAATAAATAAATAAATAAATAAGATGAAAAACGTAATTACACGTCAAACTAAACAGTTAAACTGAACTGAATCTGATGTTTCACTCGTCCTGAGTAGTCTGAGTCTAAAGTCAAATCTTCAGGTTCATTGTTTTTTCTCCAGTTTGTACTTTGTTTCTCACTGAACCAGAACACAGTTTTGATGTTGATGTTGGAGTAAAAGCACTTCAGTGTCACTTCTGACCCCTTCACAGCACAAATAATGTTTTGATTACAGGTCACAGAGAGATGGTCCAGTGTTACAAAGCCTGAAAAAGAAAACATTATTGAGATGAAGAAATTGAAACAATGCAGCCACAATGATTACAACGGTCTATGTCTAGTGTGGTATTTGCTTTTGCTTGTTTAATTTTAGAATGATCCGCTCTTTAAGAAGGCTATGCAGAATTTTGGGGGTGCAGTTTCTTTACACCCACTTTGTTCAAAACATGCCTCCTTGATTACATAAGAACATGACACATGTTATGGTCATGATTTTTGATTATTCTGATTTCAAAAAAAAAAAAACATATTTCAAACCAGGGAGTTAGTTTTGAGTTTTGAAACATCCAGTGTGATTTTATTGTACAGTAACTTCTTAAAAGTGTAAATATCACAAACATTTTGGATCTCTAATTTATGACTCCTCTTAATATATCTTTACATTCACTGCATTTTTAAATACATAGTCAGAAAATCCTGCACATTCAGACTGACATTCTGACCTACTGGACACAAAGTTAAACTGATATTGAAATGATTTCAACTTATCAAAATAAAAGGCAATAATGATCAAAGTAATCACTTTGAACATGTGAAAGATATTTTTATAGCCACATTTAAAGGAAAACGTTACAGAGGAAAAACAAAGTAATTTCCAAACCTGGAATGAGCAGCAGCAGGATCAGCGGTGAGAGTCTGGAGTTCATGATCATCACTTTGTGTAAATTCACATACAATGAAAGACAGAGAGCTGATTGGCCTTAAAAGAAGACACTCACTGAGTCTCACTATGACACACTTGAAGGGTCAGTGCAGTCAAAATCATAATACAGTAAAACACTTTAGAAAGACAGGAATTTTAAATTCAATTAGATATTACACTTGTCTACATTACATGTTGCTGTTGTTCTCTGATGTTGGTTGTCACTTCTATGGTCTGTTTTAGAAGCTGTTACAGACTCTCCTAATCTCATTTCCTTCCCATTTCTTACTGAAAACTTTTTTTTTTTTTTTTTGGATTGCACAGATAATGTACTACTGAATACATTGTTCTGCTAATTTATTCTGACTAAACCGCAGAAAAAATGTGTGGAAGCTGCTAAATCATATAGAGAAGGAATTAGTAAGCAGGAAAGGGAACAATGTTTTGACAAACTAAAGTTTAATAGGCAGAAAAGATATGTACAGTATTAATTAAGATATTAGCCTAATATTTTACCTGCCTGACTAGAAATGATAAGAACAAACATGAATACTGTCAAGATTCTTGTCCTGGAAATCCTGGTTCAGTTTGGTCAACCACAAACACCTTTTGTTCTTCAGACAGTTTTTTGTACTCTTCTCCTTAATCTGTTATAACTTTTGGCAGTCTATTGTACTCCAAATGTTTTTTCCCGATCTGACTGATTAGTACAGCCCAAAACACTGTAATAATTGATCATTTTCAGCAACAGTTTCATTCAGTTCAGTGGTATTGTTTATGTTCACTGCCACCAATATGGCCGAATAATGACGCGCTGTGAAAACACTCCGTACCATTAATGTTTGAGTCATTATTACCAAGCTGTGAGTCCGTTTCTCTAACATAAGTGTAAACCAGCTTTTTCCTATCTGATATCTTTATTTTTAAAACAGAGTGGAGCACTATCACTATTATAATAGGAAGTATTATTGATAAGTCAGTATTGGTGATGAGTGTTTAATTTACAACATGAGCTGAATGCAGTACACCAATCACAACCGACACAATTGAGATTTGGCCATAAATTAGATAAATAATGTGTCACGAATCCTGTCCGGTCTGCCTGCCACCAGAGGTCACCTGTGCATATTGACAATAATACTACAAAGACTGTTGTACTATACACCCTGGACTACATTTCCCATGCTCCATCTCTCCGATTACACACACAGCTGCAGCCAATCATGCATTGTATAAACACGAGGCCTTCACCATCATTCCGGGCTGAGTATTGTCTAGCATTTAGCACTCTCCGAGTGTTAGCTACATTGCGGAGCCATTTCGAGTTTTCAAGTCTAGCTGAGTCTTAGAGGGTTCACTCGAGGACTGTGTACAAGAGTATTTGGACATTGCTTACTACTCTGATTTACCGGACTGTGATTTGAAAAGACTTTTTCTGTGAAGGCATTACTCAACCACTGAAATCTAAGCTCATTCGCAAAGGTTCATCACTCGTTCAGTTCATGGATTATGCTTCGTTGTCTGTGGGCTCTTTGTTTACCGTGGGTGTCGCAGAGGAGAAACACGACACCACGTCTGTGACTGAAATAGCGGCTGCGACGTTAAGTCAACCACAAGCTCCGGGATATTCAAATATAATGATTGCTACTCCGGTGATTAAACCCGCTCATGCTACAGCTAATCTTCTCGAGTCTCGTCAAGCTACAGCTGATCTTCACAAGTCTAGTCAAGCTACAGCTGATCTTCCTGATTCAAGTCAACTCACAGCTGTCCTTCCAGAGTCTTGTCATGTCTCTGCTGTTCGTCCAGAGTCTTGTCAACGTCTCGTCTGATCTTCCAAAGGCACGTCATGTCTCGTCTGATCTTCCAGAGACATGTCACGTCTCATCTGATCTCCCAGAGTCACATCTCGTCTGATCTTCCAGAGGCACGTCACATCTTGTCTGGTCTTCCAGAGTCACACGTCACATCTTGTCTGATCTTCCAGTGTCTCGTCTAATCTTCCAGAGTCACATCACGTCTCGTCTGATCGTCCAGTCTCGTCACGTCTCAGTTGTACATCCAGAGTCTCGTAACGTCAAGAACTCTCTATATGCTCTGAACTGTCTGTCTTCCCTGTTACTGTCAAGGAATCTAAGCCTGAGCTGTCTGTCTGTCTTAATGCTGCTGTTGAGTGTGAATTTGAACTGTCGATCCTGTTTCAGTCAGTGATTCTAGTTGTGAACTGTTTGTCTGTCCATCAATTATCAAGGTGAACAACCCTGAACATACACCCCTGTCAATCACGTTCAAAAAAACTGTTAAAAGTCCATTGTATTCCCTGTTCTGACCCTTGGGTTTGTAGAGTTTCTGTCTGACTCTTGTGTCTTAGTTCCCCCACGTTCCATCTCTGCTTTGGGCTCCTGCTCTGTCTGCTCTGCCCTTGTGGGCTCCTGCTCCGTCTACTCTGTTCTGGTGGTCTTCTACTTCATCTACTCCACCCTGGTGGTCTTCTGCTCTGAAGTGGAGGTCTTCTGCTCTGTCTGCTCCGCCCTGGTGGGCTCCAGTCCTGCCTCAGTCCCAAAGTCCTCCATCTCCACATGGACCTGGCCCTCCATCCCTCGCCCTGTCCCGCCTCCGCTCCACCGCTCTCCTGAATTGTATCATGTTTAGAGCGTCTGGAAGCCGCTCCTTGGAATGGGGGCTGAGGCTCTGTCACAAATCCGGTCTGAGTTTTCAAGTCTAGTTAAGTCTTGTTCTTAGTCTGTTTCATCCGTTCTTGATCCTAGCCTGGTTTCTCTTCTTGTCTGCCTTCAGCCTGCCCTGGATTTATCGCCTGTCTTGGTTACCCTTTGTCTTATCGCTTCGGAATCTGTTCGCCACTCGTTTAACTAATGACTGTCTGTTTGGAATACCTGATTGCCTCTCCCCTTGGATCATGTTCGCAGCCGAACCCTAGCCTGTTCCTGGATTACTCTTGTGTCTTGCCCTGTATTGTATCTGTTTGCTGGTGTTCAACCCATGCCTGTGTTATGACCATGTCTTTGCTTGTTAAAAGCTTGCATATGGATCCGCCCACTTCACATCTTGTTCGCTTATCCGTAACATAATGTTTGACTTTTTTTTTTAAATAATAATAACTTTGGAATCAGGGAATGCCATTTTATTTTATTTCCACAAATTTGAAGGATGAAAACATGTGTGTGTATATATATATATATATATATATATATATATATATATATATATATATATATATATATATATATATATATATATATATATATATATATATAAAGCACTGAAGTCTACTAAATTGTGTTTAAACAGGAAACAGCATTGAATGGCCTAAAATATTAACACAAATCCTGGGATAGCCTTGTGGGCAGTTCGTCGACAGGCAGCACCGTTGCACTTTGGGCATCCCGTTTTCGAGTCCCAGCTTGTGGACCTTTTCTGATCCCGTCCCCCCTCTCTCTCCCACTTCATTTCCTGTCTCACTACTGTCCTATCAAAAAAAGGCAAAACGCCAGAAAAAAAAAAATTAAATTGCTTTATTGATTTTGCAGTGCTTCATTACTGTGGTTACAGTTCATCCACTGAAATATAAAATTTGAATACATAAAATACAGAACACACACACACACAAAATAGATACAAATAAAATACATTTACAACAATGTTGCTACCATTCCATCGCTTATGTTATAGTAGATTTAATATATACATAGTTTCTTACCTTCACTTTTGTTTTTAGTTTGGTTTTGAAATGAGATGCATTTTGATAAAAAACCTGTTGAATCACAATTCACACTCTTAAAACTCAAATACATTTAGTATATTCACTGTATGTCATGCGATTGTGAACAATCTCTAGGTGTTTTACTCACCACATCCACAGAGCTGCTATTATGAGAAACTGAGGTAAAAACAGCAGCAGAGTGACTGTATAATGACTGAACACTGTGTTGTCCACTGAATCTTCACAACACAAAGAAGTGAATCATGACTATCAGAGAAACCACCTGAATGCTGTAAACATTTGACACTGAAGCACATGTATCATGAGAGATGTGTTACCTCCTACAGCACAGGAATACTGTTGAAGCTCTTCATTGCTGACTGAGTCCAGGTACAGCTTGTTGACTTTAGTGAATCCATCTGTTACCTGTCGTCCGTTCTTGTACCAGATGTAAGTATGATTGTCATTCAGAGTGCAGTTAGTCAAACAGCTTAAAATAACTTCATGTTTCTCTGATATTATGCCAGGACTGCTTGTTACCTGTGTATCTGAAAAACAGAATTGTAAATCAAGCTGAGCCTAACACTGAATTTGACTTACATGGAAAACAAAACAAACAAATAAACAAACAAACAAAAAAACACAAAATGGAGTCTCTGTCTTCAAACTGTTTGTTATCAGTGGCACTTAAATTGTATTAAAATTCTAATTAAATTCAAAGTGATCACCTGTAACAGTAAGAATGACTCCAGGTGATCCAGAGTATTGGTTTAAGTCAGTGATGATCCTGAATCGATATTCTCCAGAGTCACTGATCTTGAGATCTTTGATTCTCAGTTTGTTCCCCACATACTCCACACGACCAGCAAACTGATGCTCCTCACGCAGATCCTTGAAGTCCCCATTTTGACTATAATACCAGAATGTTTTATTTACAGTATGATCAGAAGGATGTGAGTATGTGCAGGAAATGTCTACTGTTGAGCCCACCAAAGCACAGACTCTTGTAGAGGTGTAAGTCACATCCCAGCAGCCACTCTGAGAAACACCTGAAAGAGACACAGATTAACATGCAAAATTCACACTTACTTTAAATGTGTGTGTTTAAATATTGTTTATAATTTGACACTCACATATTAAAGAGGAGCGATGTTTGGGGTCTTCACGATAACAGGAAAATCTACCAGCATCTCTGCTGGGTGACACAAACAAGTTGGGGGACACTGTGTCTGTGAAATACTGTGCATCCCTCATCCAGTAATACCGAACTCCAGAGGTCAAAGTGCAGGATGAATTACAGGTCAGTTCTAGTCTCTCATCTCTCGGGTCTGTAGACAAAGGCTTCATTCTCACCTGTAGGACTGAATTAAAGTAAAAATTAAGAAAAAAAATTCATTACATGCCACATGAAAACAACTGACCAGATTCTGGACTCAGTTTCACCTGTGACTGTTAGATTGACGGCTGCTGATCTGAGATGTTTAACTCCATCATTCATGATGAACATGAGCTGATATTCTCCAGAGTCTCTCTCTCTCACGTCTGATATTGTGAGTGTTGAAGAGCTGTTTGAGATCTGATGTTTCACTCGTCCTGAGTAGTCTGAGTCTAAAGTCAAATCTTCAGATTCATTGTTTTTTCTCCAGTTTGTACTTTGTTTCTCACTGAACCAGAACACACTTTTGATGTTGATGTTGGAGTAAGAGCACGTCAGTGTCACGTGGGACCCCCTTAATGCGCAAATACTCTCTTGATGACAGGTCACATTCAAGAGGTCCAGTGTCAGAGAGCCTGAGAAGGAAAACATTATTTTATTATGACATTTAGACGTACTACAGTTCACAAGTTCATGTATTCTTGAGGTATGATAAAGGTAAACATATTTGAGTTCTTGAAAGGCAAGAAGAGAAGAACTGGAAATATGTTGGTCATCACCACAACCACAAAGATTAAAAACTGAAACTGTCACAATAGTGAGGCAAGCAGCGGTTTATACACTCTTGCGTAATAACGGACAGAATCAGATGAACCAGCTCCTCCCGAACCTTTATTTTAGAACATCACTCTGAATTATGTTGGAAAATTTAACAATCTTGCCAATATGTTTCAACACAAGTACATGTAAAGCTAAATATTTAATTGTATAATAACTTTTAATGCACTTTACCCTGATAGCGCACCCACATCTTGGAGACGTATATTTGACGTCTGCATTTACATCTGCAAGACATATTTTTAGAGTGTTTGCTCATCTGCAGTACGTCTATATGACATTTTCTATCAAATGTCAAATAGACGTCTATTAGATGTCTTTAAGATGTTTATGATTTAAAATGGATGTAAAACTGACAGACGTCTGTCAGATGTTTGTACACAGCAGATGCTTTCTAGATCAAGTGATCTTTAACAGACATATTGCAGACATACATGTGCTATCTGGGTGTGTACTTTATTTTAATAAAATAATATTGGATGGATTATTTTGTATTAATCTTTTAGAAAAAAAAAAAAAAAATGTAAGAAGGTCCCCATACCTAACCATCACTGGAGCATAACAGATAGTATTAAAATACAAATACGAGTTCAAATTAGTCACCAGTTTGCCAACATGTAAAAGAGTTATGAATTGTCATGAGACTGAAGAACAGCAATCCAACAACTTTGAAAGTCATTTCAATACAAATGAAATTTGAAATTTATTTTTGTTATATTGAACTAAAACATTAAAACTACAACTAAAATACATTTACACACATTTGACATTTAAAGTCAATGTAATATTAATATTATCAATACATTTAAGCTACATTTTGTTGTGCCACAATAAATCTTGTCCAGTGTAGACTGACTGTCACTGACATATACAGTATACAGATGAAAAAGATTTAGTTAAGCCACAAGCATATAGTTAGACAAGTTCTAACTTAATTGCAATCTAAAACTATTTTTTTTTTTTTTAATGTAAATTAAAATTATTTTGACAAATGAAAAAAAAAAAAACAATCTACTAGTACACACTCTTACCTGGAAAGTGCAGCAGTAAGAGCAGTAAAGGTCTAAAGTCCATGATCTCTCTGTAAAAATTCAGATATACAAGGCAAGACACAAAACATCTGTAGCAGGTTGACGTAAAAAAGACAAATACAGAATATGTCATTTTATTTCCTTCCTCTTTCTGCTGAAGATGATGTGGTGGACAAACACACCCTCCTCCAAATCTTTCCAAAATGTGACATTTTTTCTTATAATTTATACTTCCGGGTTGTTGTGCTTTGCTGCCTATACACAAGGGGTGTCGAAATTAATCGTTTCTACGATGCATCGCAATGCAGATGAGGACAATTCGGTATCGGTTCAGTAATAGACCATAACCGATTATAACGTACTGACGCTTTTCTGACGTCATTTGCCACATACGTACTTTGTAGCAGTAGAATACAATGGCTATAATAAGGGAGGTGAGACTCGAGCGTGAGTAATTAAAAATGCTCCAACTACTTTAAAAGCCAAAATGTGCCCACATGAAGCACTTTCTAATGCCTCAACAGGAGCGCTTCACAAAAATGAAACGAAACAAATACATACCTCACAGACATGATACATATACAGTGGGGCAAAAAAAAAGTATTTAGTCAGCCACCAATTGTGCAAGTTCTCCCACTTGCACAGAGGCCTGTAATTTTCATCATAGGTATACCTCAACTATGAGAGACAAAATGAGAAAAAAAAAAAAAAAAACAAATCCAGAAAATCAGCATTCTTTCTCCTCCAAACACGACGAGTAGAGTTTTTACCAAAAAAAAAAAAGTAGAGTAACAACTTAGATATTTGTGTTTGCTAAACTTTGTGTTTGCCTTAAAATGTTAAGTTGATTCAACTCAAATATCTAAGTTGTCGCTTAGTATAATTTAACATTTCAAGTTGAATAAACTTTTTTTGAGTTGACTGAACTTAAAGTTTTAAGGCAGCCAGGTTACAAATTATTTTAAGTTGACTCAACACATTGTTTTTACAGTGTAGTTAAATGTAGTGTGTTATAATCTGCTGATAAAGCCATTATAAAGACTAAAGCAAGAATGCTTGATCATGTTCTCAGAGACTTTTTTTTACTTGTTTATGAAACACACTGTATATATACAGTTCGGGATCTGCACGATTAATTTTGCACTGCAATAGAAGGGTTAATATTATGAAAATGCACACAACTTTAGGTTGGTTATTGGTGAAGGATAGGGTAATTGTTTCTCTGCTGTGTTTCATAAGAAATATTTCTGTATCACAAGTTCCAAGTGTGTTATACTGTCAACTTTTGTATAGTAATGCTAGTCATAATTTTAACACCAGGTATGCATCAAAAGGATATTTCTTGCTTCCGGTTTCAAAAACGAATGCAAAGCAACGGACTGTAATGTATAGAGGAATGAAAACATGGAATGAATTGCCATCGGACATTACATGTGTTTCAATAAGTAAAATGAGGTTTAAAAAATGGGTAACGCTTTAGATTACAACCCGCAAAGAACTACGTAAGTAAACTGAATTTACGGTGTATGTTTCTGTAATTATAGTGTACCTATAAAGAACGTACATGTAGGTATAAGGGAACAAAATGTCACGTTTTGGTAATAGAGAGTAACAACCAGATATACAACCTGCAAAGAACTGCGTAAGTAAACTAAAGTTACGGTGAATGTTTCGTATTTATATTGTACCTACGTGTAAGTATAAGGGAACAATAGGTTACGTTTGGGTGATAAGGGGGTAGCAAACAGATATGCAAAT
Source organism: Labeo rohita (assembly GCF_022985175.1). NCBI lineage: Eukaryota > Metazoa > Chordata > Actinopteri > Cypriniformes > Cyprinidae > Labeo > Labeo rohita. Next base: position 98,018 of record NW_026128660.1, read on the forward strand.
AATTTATAATGGATTAATTAAAAAAAAAAAAAACTTAACAGGTACCTATTCTATTAAATCGTAAGTTTGGTGTATCTATACGTAAGCTTTTTAAAATTACTGGGAAAATATACTCTTGTTCCATGTAGTTACAGGGTAATTGTGCCCTCTGCGGGCTGTAAATTAAAGTGGCGACTGTTCCCCTCTTGTTCAACGAAGTTACAGGGTTGGTACATATAACAACGCGACGTAAAATGTGGTTCTACAAAATGTACATTTATTTACATTTTTACAAACATTAAATGCACAATACTGACATATTTACATCATCTAAACATTTAACGTTTACTTAATATGAAATTATAACATTTAATTCTGTTCTGTGTGATTTCTGTTGCCATCTACATAATGTTATCATGACTACACGTTAAACCCTTAAAATAAATAATATTTCTGCAATCGTTTAATCATTCATGTAATATTAACTTCGTTTGCCGTGGTGGAACACAAAGGCGTTTTCTCTAACATGCTGTGACTAACAACAGAACCATAAAATACACCGAACACGCATCATAATTACAAATTAAACCATTTTATTTGTGTGCTGTAACCCAGATCTTCAGAATCCATACGATTTGCGAGGACCAGAACCAAATTCAAGGCTTTGTCCGGCGATCTTCATCTCCATCTCTAGCAGCGAGTCCAGCAGCAACAGCCGTAAACCCGTGCTAAAGTGCATTTTGCGACAGGAAAATCGGACGTTCATTGGCTCTCGCCTGCATTCGTCACAGATTACTACATGCCGTGTTTCTGGTGAGATGTGTTGCAATGACGCGCGGGCGCCTTCGAGGAGTGGATCAAGACAATAATCTGGATAATATTTTCAGCGATTAACAATTTAAATTCTGCTCTCATCCTACTGCACCTCAAACCTACTGTATTCCGCCAGAGAGGACTGCGGCTGCAAACGCATCGTTATTTGGATTACTTTTTGTATGGCTGTTGACATTTTTGCAATAAATAAATGATTGTGATTGCACTTTCCTGTTTTTTATATTTTTATAACTGTTCAGTCATAGTTAACGTTAGGTTTAGAGGTAGAAGTGGGATTAGCGACTATAAAAAATATTTTTAGATATATTTTCAGATTGTGTGTTTATGTATTGTACCTACCCTGTAACTTCGTTGAACAAGAGGGGAACAATCGCCACTTTAATTTACAGCCCGCAGAGGGCACACTTACCCTGTAACTACATGGAACAAGAGTATAATTTCCCAGTAATTTTAAAAAGTTTACGTATAGATACACCCAACTTAGGATTTAATAGAACAGGTACCTGTTAAGTTTTTTTAAATTAATCCATTATAAATTATTTGCATATCTGTTTTCTACCCCGTTATTACCCAAACGTAACATATTGCTCCCTTATACTTACACGTAGGTACAATATAAATACGAAACATACACTGTAACTTCAGTTTACTCGCGCAGTTCTCTGCAGGTTGTATATCTGGTTGTTACCCCCGAATTACCAACACGTAACATAGCCTATTGTTCTCTTATACCTACACATACGTACTAATAGGTACACTATAATTACAGAAACGTACAGCGTAAATTCAGTATACTTATGTAGTTCTTTGCAGGTTGAATATCTGGTTTGTTATCCCCTTATTACCCAAATATAACATTTTGTTCCCTTATACCTACATGTACGTCCTTTATAGGTACACTATAATTACAGAAACATACACCGTAAATTCAGTTTACTTACGTAGTTCTTTGCGGGTTGTAATCTAAAGCGTTACCAAAAATTGTTGAAGAAATATTTAATGGCACAGTACTGAGTGGATTGTTGATTTTGATGCTATGTATGTATTCTGGGTTTTTTATGTTTTTGTAGTGGTTTTGGTTGTTATGGATTAATGTAATTTTGTTGTGTGTATGATGGACCCCAGGAAGAATAGCCACTACTTTGGTAGTGGCTAATGGGGATCCAAATAAATAAATAAAATCCAAATAAATAAATAAATAAAATATATATAAAAAATGGTATAAAAAAGGTTTAAAATTTGTAAAAGCAAAAAACAAACAAACAAACAAAACAGTACATCTATGGACAGAGAATCAATGAACATTTTAGTTTTGAGCACTTTCTTTAAGATATGGTTTCAAATATATGTTAATACACAGGACTTTTATAAACATTAGACAAGAGCAAAAGCTCACAATATAGCAATAACAGCTGCCAATATTGTGTAAGGTTCAGCTGAACTTCACAGCAGCATAATGAACATCATCTGTGGTTGAATCTACAGCAGTAGGAGCTGATGATGTGTTCTTTGTACCAGACTGCTTAAAATGAACAGTTGAATATTGAACGTCCTGATCATTTGTGTGAACTTGCTGTGTGCAGTCTGTAGACAAGGCTGCAGCATTTTCATACAGCACAGCTGAACCCGACTGAGAGTTTGAGCAGAAAAGAAAACAGAAAATAAAATATCAGTGACAGAACACAAAATATATTTCAGCATGTGTGAGTGAAATTAAATCTGTTTGTTATTATCCTCTCACCTGTACACTTCCATTATTGCCCTCAATCTGTTGAGCTAAATTATTCTTTCTGCTCCTATTTAGAGAAAGAAAATGGGTAAAAAAAAATGGTCATACAATTTGTTCCCTTAACAAACATAGGATAAGTGGAACTCAGGGTCAAATCAGGGAAAACAGATAATAAAAACACCTGTACAACAGGACTCCTATGAATGTAAGAATCAGAAACACAGACAGTATGATTACAGTGATCAGTAAGGCTGTGCTGGACTCTGGACTTGAAGGAATCTGGACTGTTTGATTTTCAGAAACATAAGACACAAGTTAGGATACACTCAAATAATAATAATAATAATAATAATAATAATAAAAAAATAATTAAAACATAAATAGGATATACACTTATGATATTAAACATTAACTAAATATAAAAGTACTTGATCTGAACACTGCAAACATTTGACACTGAAGCACATGTGTTACCTCCTACAGCTACAGCACAGGAATACTGTTGAAGCTCTTCATTGCTGACTGAGTCCAGGTACAGCTTGTTGACTTTAGTGAATCCATCTGTTACCTGTCGTCCGTTCTTGTACCAGATGTAAGTATGTTTGTCATTCAGAGTGCAATTAGTTAAACAGCTTAATATCACTTCCTCTTTATCTGTTACAGCAGATGGGCTGCTTTTTATCTGTGTACCTAAAATTAATTGAAGTCTATTAGAAATTATACATGAAACATTTTGAACATAACCAGTTTATCATGATCAGTTACCTGTAACAGTAAGAATGACTCCAGGTGATCCAGAGTATTTGTCTAAGTCAGTGATGAACCTGAATTGATATTCTCCAGAGTCACTGATCTTGAGATCTTTGATTCTCAGTTTGTTCCCCACATACTCCACACGACCAGCAAACTGATGCTCCTCACGCAGATCCTTGACGTCCCTAGATGGACTGTAATGCCAGAATGTTTTATTTACAGTATGACCAGAGGGATGTGAGTATGTGCAGGAAATGTCTACTGTTGAGTTCACCAAAGCACAGACTCTTGTAGAGGTGTAAGTCACATCCCAGCAGACACTCTGAGAAACACCTGAAAGAGACACAGATTAACATTCAAAACTCACACTTGCTTTAAAACATCTGTTTAAATAAACAAATTCACACACTATTCTATTTATATCAACAGTATATAAATATTGTTTTTATTTGACACTCACACACAGAAGAGGAGGACGTTTAAGGTTTTGATCACGAGAACAGGAAAAGCTGCCAGAATCACTGCTGGGTGACACAAACATGTTGCCAGACTCTGTATTTGTGAAATACTGTCCATTCTTTATCCAATAATAACGAACTCCATGGGTCAAAGCACAGGAAGTATTACAGGTCAGTTCAACTCTCTCATCTCCCAGGTCTGTAGATGCAGGATTCTTTGTCATCTGTAGGTCTGGAAAGAAAAAAAAAGAGAGAGAGAGAAAGAAATTATTGCACATCAAATAAAACAGCTGAACTGGACAGAATCTGACTCAGTTTCACCTGTGACTGTTAGACTGACTGCTGCTGAGCTGAGATGTTTAACTCCATCATTCATGATGAACATGAGCTGATATTCTCCAGAGTCTCTCTCTCTCACGTCTGATATTATGAGTGTTGAAGAGCTGTTTGAGATCTGATGTTTCACTCGTCCTGAGTAGTCTGAGTCTAAAGTCAAATCTTCAGGTTCATTGTTTTTTCTCCAGTTTGTACTTTGTTTCTCACTGAACCAGAACACAGTTTTGATGTTGATGTTGGAGTAAGAGCACTTCAGTGTCACTTCTGTCCCCTTCACAGCACAAATACTCTTTTGATTACAGGTCACAGAGAGCTTTTCCAATGTTACAAAACCTGAACAAGAAAACATTTCATTATTGAGCTGATATTTACATACAGTCAGAGGTGATCCTCTATTGCAGTGGCTCCGAACCTCATTCCTGGAGGCCCCTAACACTGCACATTTTGCATCTCTCCTTTGTCTAACACACCCATTTCAGGTCTTTAGGTCTCTAATAATGAGCTGATGATCAGTGTTAGGGGGGCCTACAGGAACGTGGATGGGAACCACTGCTTTATTGCAGCAATTCAGATTCACCAATGTACTGCTCGCAGCCACTCAACCACATCACTAAATTCATATTTTTACTACATATACCACGGGTAAACTATAGTAAGTGTAGCAAAATCACTTTTTAATAAGGTGTTTGAACACAGATGTATGGCTGCAGAGTGTAAACAGCCTATAATGGTAAAAATCCACACACTCGTTTTTTTTTAAATAATCCTAAACAGTCTCTCTGAACACACGATTCCTGATTTCACCCTACAATGACATCACCCATTTGTGACACTCTCTGTCTTCTTAGCACAAACACAACCCTAAGTGAGAAGCAGCAGTCTGCCATTACTGTTTTCTTTCTGTAGCTGCTGGAGAAATACAATGTCAGTGCCAAACAGGCATTACAAGTGTCGTGTGTTGGGATGCATCAGTGAACACAGGAGTCCCATAGACTCCCTCCATCTGAGTTGCTGAGGACACTGTGGTTAAATTTCATTTTCAATGAAATGTCCCAGAAAAATCAGTACAGTCCTATATGTTTGTGCTAATCATTTTACACCAGACTGCCTCACAAACGAGATTTAGTTTGATGCTGGATTTTCGGAAAGGTTGATTCTGAAATAGGGATCAATATCAATGCTTTGTGCACGAATGTCAGCTCTAGACAAAGTAAGTAGCATGCATCATTTGTTTTCCAAATTGCCTTTCTGAAAGAGTTTCTTGGCACTCTATAAGGCTAATGTTGCTAAAGCTACCATTGTCTCTGCTTGTTTTCACTGATGCTGCCTTCACGTGCTACCAGA
>NW_026128661.1:0-7548 GCF_022985175.1 Labeo rohita
CCCCAAATACAGCACTACAAGGCAAATATTCTTTTCACAGTTTGAAGCTTTGAATTGTTCATTTTCATCTCTAAATGACTCAGAGAAACTACACTATATACTAGGAGAGGATGACATGGCAGTCAAACTAGCTGCAAAATATGTATACGCCATACACACCATACGAAATGGTTAATTCATTGTATTTGTTTGCTTTATTTTACATGTTCTTCATTGTGTATTTGTAATTATTATAATCAATATTAGAAATACTGTCTACTGTTGCTTTGTATTTTTATAGTATGTAGTATGTATGTATGTATTTATTTATTTTCTCTCATTTATTATTCATTTTATTGTCTCCTCTATTGCTTTGAGGGTGTAATTATTTTCTGTGCTTTGGCAATACTGTAACACAAATGTCATGCCAATAAAGCAACTTGAACTTGAACTTGAGAGAGAGAGAGAGAGAGAGAGACTTTACAAAAACCTTTAATTACATTTTAAACCAAATCTACATAATCATTCCACAATTATACACAAAGACTATTACAACTTCATTTCTAAACAACCATCCCTTATTTTGCATAAAATTTCATTCAAGCACCAAAATTCTTCAAAAGTTGCCAATTTTCCAGTAAGTTCATAGTAAGCAAACTCAACCACTAAACGAGCAGAAATCAAACCTTTACACATTAAAACAATATTAGTGGAAGCTTTTCCCATAATCTTAGCCTTCCTTGTCAACCACATACTTAATTTAGCTTGTCCATACAAATAATTCAAAAATACATCAACATTCCTTGATTTATACCGATACTTAGGACCATAAATAAAACCTTCTTGGCTAAAAACATGACCCAAAAACATGACCCAACATATCACACCACTCTTTCAACAATTGAAATAGTGGCTCTAATCTATTACACTCCAAAAACAAATGAAAAATGGTTTCAGTTTCTAAACAAAAGGGGCAAGTATCAACAACACTAGAATCCAAGCGTGCCTTATGTTTATTTGTAGCTATTATTCTGTGTATGATCCTCCACTGTAAATCGCCTGTTCTTTTATCAATAGGAATTTTATATAAAGTTCTCCAGCTTCTTTTAGGTGAAAGATCTGTACCAAATATTTCTTGCCATTTAGATTCACATACTTGTTTTAATTCTTGAAAACGCATTACTTTCACACAAATGTGATACATGGATTTCTTGCCCACTTCATGAAAAAAACGAAGTTCCGGAGTGCTAAATGTAAGCAATTTACCCTCTTCCACCTGCCGAAAGCCCACACCAGCTTTTACTTCTAATTCTGGAAATTCCTTCATATTATTTTCATCATTTTGCTCTGATAACTCTTTCTCCATAGCACATTTGAATTCAACAGGTACAGCAGCAATGATTTCAGTTAGAAGCTTTTCAGAAAAACGTAAGGATTTCACACCAATCTTTGTTGCAATATTTTCTGGGGCTAACCACCCATCCTTATTCATAAAACATGACACCTTAGTGAGCCCTGCTCTTACAAGTGAATTTCTCATTGAAACAGAGTTCAGGCTTTTTACAAGAAACATAGGATTGTGAATTAGGGGTTCTTCTTTGCCCCAAAAATCTTTAGCAGATCCTTGTTTCCGAGAGCTTGAAAAAACTTTCCAAACTCTGAGCATAGTCTTATAAAAAGGTGTTAAACCAGTCAAGTCCACTCCATCAAGGTCCATTAAAAAAAGATGTCGATCAAGGCCCAACTGTCCTCCTTTTCTCAACAATCCACAGGCTACATCCGTCCAACTGATGTGTCTTCCATACAAAAGTCTTTGAGCAGCCTGCAATCTAAATGCAGCAACTCGGCATTCAATGTCAGTAAGTCCTTGTCCTCCTTCGCAAGTTGGTAAACACAGGACAGACGCTCTCACCCAATGCTGTCCTGACCAAAAAAAATTAACCAACTGTATTTGAATATCTTTAAAAAGATTTACAGGAGGATCCAAAACAGCCATTTTGTGCCACAATGAAGATGCAATAAGATTATTTACTATCAGTACTCTTCCTCTGTATGACAGTTGAGGAAGTAGCCATTTCCAGTTGGACAATCGTGCAGTAATCTTTTCTATTACTCCAACCCAGTTTTTCATTTTACATGAATCAGAACCTAAAAAAACTCCTAAAAATTTAAGGCCATCCCTACTCCATTTAACATCACCAGGCAATTTCGGTATACAATTTGTAGTTCCACACCATAAAGCTTCAGTTTTCCCCCAATTTATTTTAGCTGAAGAGGCCTTTTCATAACATTGAATACAACCTAATACATTTTGTATATCTTCTTCATCCTTAATAATCACAGTAAGGTCATCAGCATACGCAGAGAGTTTCACAGGTTCATTAAAAGAACCTTCAATATGTAAACCTTTTAATGAAGTTCTTAGTTTACACAATAACGGTTCAATAACTAAACTATAGAGTTGACCCGACAGTGGGCAACCCTGCCTTATTCCTCTTCGAACTTTAATAGATGTACTTAACCCTCCAGGCACTTTTACCATACATTCCGCTTTTTCATAAAGCAACCTAATCCATGAAATAAAACCATTTCCAAAACCATATGCACTTAAAGCATCAAACAAATAAAAGTGATCGACTCTGTCGAAAGCCTTTTCTTGATCCAGGGATAATATACCTAAATCAATATTATTTATCTTTGAATAATCAATAACATCTCTTATAAGAAATAAATTATCTCTAATGCACCTATTTTTAATACAATAGGACTGATCCTTGTGAATTAATTCATCAATATACTCATTCAATCTATTAGAAATGCATTTAGAGAAAATCTTATAATCTGTTGTCAACAATGCAACAGGCCTCAAATTCTTAAGCAAAGTAAGATCACCTTTTTTTGGTAACAGAGAAAGAACTGCTCTTCTACAACTTGTAGGTAGACATCCTATCTGTATTGAATATAAAATCATTTCATAGTAATCTTTTCCGATAATTCCCCAAAAATGTTTAAAAAATTCAGAAGGAAGCCCATCTATTCCAGGAGTTTTCCCCGTTGATAGCTCTTGCACAGCTTTGGTTACTTCTTGAAAGCTTAAAATACAATCTAAATCTTCTTTATGCTCTGGTTTCAATTTCGGGATTGAATTTAAAAGCTGAGTTTTACTATTCAAATCTGATACATCAATATCATACAACTTGGAAAAAAAATCAACCACAAATTCTCTCATTTCAGATGGGTCATGAAATAAAACACCATTATCATTTCTTAAACATAGCATTTGCTTCTCCTGACGCACTTTGCGCTCTAAATTAAAAAAGAAAGATGTTGGTGCATCAATATCTCGGATATAAGAAAAACGAGCTCTAATAAGAGCTCCTTTTACTTTTCCTTGTAATAATTTTTCTAACTGTGACTTTTTATCATTTATAACATTTTGTAACTGATTTTCATGTCTTTCCAACATTTTATTTTCAATTTCAAAGATTTCATTTTCAATTTTTTTAATAATATTTTCCACTCTTTTTGAAGAATAACAAGTGTATTGTTGACAGAAAACTTTAATTTGGGTTTTTCCAACTTCCCACCACTGTATAATATCTCTAAAATCATTTTTATGTGTCTGCCATATTTGCCAAAAAAGCATTAAAATTTGCACAAAAAACAGCATCTTGTAACAGTTTCTTGTTAAAATGCCAATATGAACCCACTCTACATTGCTTTGACAATACACAATCTACAGTAATCATTTTATGATCTGAAATAATCATAGGCGTTATACCAGCATTACAGATTCTATTCCTTGAATTATTTGAAACATAGAATCTGTCTAATCTTGCTGCATACACCTGTCCTTCAGCGACTTTCACCCACGTATACTGTTTTAATGATGGATTTTCAATTCTCCATACATCATTTAACTCTAATGTTTTAACAATATTTGCCAAAACAGAAGAGGACTGATAGTGTGTTTCTTCATTATTCCTATCCATATTAAAATCTAAAGTACAATTAAAATCTCCTCCCATAATAACAATATCTTTTGATTTTACAACATTTAGAACCTCCCCAATTTTTTTAAAGAGAACAATTCTCTCAGACCCTCTATTAGGGGCATAGACATTTACAAATGTAACATTAAAACTATTTAATTCAACTTTTACAACTAATAAACGACCTGGTTCTATTTCATGCTCAGATATGATTTTTACCTTACAAGTTGGACTAAAACATATAGCAACACCTGAACTGAGACTGGAGCCATGACTAAGGATATACTTCCCTTTCCACCATAAACCCCATTCTACTTCATTACTTTTATCACTGTGGGTCTCTTGGAGGAAAGTCACCCCTACATTTTTAAGTTTTAAGCATTCTGAAAGCAAGGCTTGTTTTCTTCTATCTCTAAGGCCATTTACATTTAAAGATGCTATACGCAATGGCTCCATGAAACAGAAAAGTAAGAAAGAACAGAGAAGAAAAGAAAAATAAAAAGACAGACAAACAACCATTACAATTATTTAAGATTTCCCCTCACTTGCATTTCCTTTGCTACTCTTTTCTTCTGCCTTATTGTAGCTATATGTTTTTTCAATCGAAAGCGTTTCTGTTGTGATAACACAGAAAAATTACATGTTTTTCGCGCCCACACAACTGAAGCAACAAATTTATCAGTATCCGGGAAGAACTCAGCAACATTTACTTTACCTTTTGTTTCATCCAAAAACTCGTTAATCTGTTCCACAGTGTATAAATCATCACCTACTTTCAGACATCAGATATATCAGAACAACAATCATCATCCTTCAGTCCATCATCCTGACTCACTGATAAGATCTCATCAGAAGCCACATCTTCAACAACTGTTCCTACTTTTAAGGCCATCTCACTACTACAGCAAGGCTGCTCTTCTTGCAAAACCTCAGCAGATTTATTAGAATTTGCACTCACCTCATTCTTTTCACCCATATCCACACCTTGGCCTTCTGAACCTTTCCCTGGTATTGGATTCTGAACGACCTCACCCTCCACTGTAGCTTCATTTTCCACCTCTTGTTCTTCTCTTATCCGAAGCTCCTCTGGCCTATTTTTATGCGGACACGAGAATCTTTTGTGGCCAATATCACTGCACTCAAAGCACCGTAAGCTTTCTGTGCTCGCATATAACACATAGGAACTATCTCCATCACTAACTCTGAAAGATACATCCAGAGTTTTATCCTGAGAATTTAAAAACGTGAACTTGTCTTCTGAATGACAATACATGTTTCAGTGCTGGATTTTTACACCCTAAGGGTACCATCTTTACTGGACTAACTACTTTTCCGAAACGAGACAGTTCTTTAACGATCACTTCATTTTTAATAAACGGAGGAACATTTGAAATCGTGACTTTGGTTGCCGGTGCAAACAACGGAGTCACCGGCACAAACATTCCTTTCACCCAAAGTCCACTTTCAATTATCTGATTAGCAAGCTGTTCAGTTTTTAAAAAAACCACAACGGCTTTATTCATTCGCGATGCTGAGTTTATATTTTCGTGCCCAACCTGATCGCCAACTACAACTAGCACGTCCTCAATCGAAGCGCTCGCCTCCGGTACACACCTAAACCCATTCCGGAGGGAAAACGGCATGGTTCCCCCCGTGGGAGACGCCATGCGGACGCCAAAAAAAGCCACACGCGAAACCCTCCTCCAACTAACTAAACTAAAGTTCTCAAACTAACAAAAGATAAAGAAATAAAAAATAAAAAAAAGAAACACACTTTCAGTATGTTCTGAAAATAGAATTAAAGTAAAAAAAACAAAAATATATAACAAATAGAAACGCTCTGACACACATCCACTCACGCAAACCCACTCCATCAAAGAAAGAGAGAGAGAGAGAGCTGCTGGGTCGGAGAAGAGAAAGAATGCGGCGGACGAGCGTAGACAATCAACAAAAAGTAAGTTCAACTAAAAATAACAAAATCTGTTTTTAACAAATCATAGTCTATAAATAGATGAATACGCGAAATGTATTTAACTTAAATAGCCGAATTAACAGATTAACAAAGCGAAAGGAAAAGACTGAGTGACATATGCTGCTAAGTTTGGTTCATGTTTGTGTGTCGCGGCGCGAAGTTTACGGAAAGAAAACCGAGATGACAGAAATAAAAGTATACACACTGCAGTTTCGAATGATCTGTATGACCAAAAATGACTGAGTATTTCTTTTTTGTTGTTTGTTTCCGCCTTTTGATCGCGCCGGCGCCTCACGCACACACATACAGCATTGCAAACGTTTCAGCCTGTTCATTATCAGAGTAAAATACAGTCAACCAAACATATACACTGATTAATTAAAATAGTGCGTACTGCGTAGTACAATCCGTGTCGTTCAGCCTGAGGTCGGGCCAAATTTGCTCATGTGAGGATGTTTTTACGCACATTAAGTACAAACCTGGTTCACTAATAAATAATAGTTTAGTATTCAAATACATCGCGAATATGGACACATTTAATTGGATTCATGCTGAATAAGAGAGGTAGGCTGCGTAAGAAAAACGCGTTTGCTTTCAATTTCGCTTTAAATTGTTTAGCAACTTACATATTTCATTCTTGTGTATTTCTGAAAACCGTTCAAAATAGTCTATAGGCTAAGTTTTGTGTTTATTGTTTGTACATTATAACATTTCACTTTATTTACCGGCGTTATTTATAAATGTAATAATTTAGTCCTTGTCTGTGTTTAACCCATGGGCGTCGGAACCATTGAATGTGGGTGGGACAGAACCCACCCACTTTTGAAGACCAATAATATCGGACCCACCCACTTTTACCGTCTCTAATTCGGCGAATATGTCTGCGCACTTTTTAGAGCGCCATCAGTCAAATCCATTCCACATAACGAATGTGCTAATAGATTATAAACTCTATGCTCACGCGTATAACAGGCAGCATCTGGGGGTGGAAGAGTGGACGGCGCGGGCGCAAACTTTAAAATAAAATTTAACCTGAACTACAAGTAACGTTCCCAGCCAACATGTATATGTGGGCCCCACATGGTTTCTCCTGGGTCTACATGGGTACCAAGTGGGCATGGTCCCAAAATAGGCATCTTATCTGGGGCCCACTTGGGTCAGCTAAGTAGGTCCCACATGGGCAAAAACAGATGGGCTCCCTATGTGGGACCTATTTGGGTCACAATTTGGAAATGAGTGTTTGGGCTCGAAATGGGCAACACAAATGGGGTCCATATGAGTTTAACAAATGGTTTAGACATGGGCAAACACAATTAATCCCATATAGGCTGCCTACACTGGCCCAAGGTAGTACCCACATAGGCCACCTCTATATGGGCTCAGAATGGGGAAACACATATGGGGCCCTCTTGGTCAAACCATACGGGTAAAATATGGGCAGACACAAACAATCCCATACAGGCTGCCTACACTGGCCCTAGGCGGGACCCACAAAGGCTATCTCTATATGGGCTCAGAATGGGGAAACACATATGGGGCCCTCTTGGTCAAACCATATGGGTAAAATATGGGCAAACACAATTAATCCCATATAGGCTGCCTACA
>NW_026128662.1:0-7548 GCF_022985175.1 Labeo rohita
TGTCGGCCTGGTATGTATGTTTAATTAAGATCTTATGTAGTTTCAGCATTTGGCAATGGTAATGACTGTTAACCTGGCTTTAGGGCGTTTAGTGTATGGGAACGCACACCGGATCATTATTCTTTTTAAACGGAGTGTTTAAATGTTTTGACTATTCAGAGTCCAACGACTTGCTGGTAAGTGCAAAACCTTTTTTTGTTCGTAAGTCTCGACCAATGATTTTGTGGCGTGGAATATTATTTAGTTTTTCTTTTTGTTTGTGTAGTTGAGTTCATGTTAAGGGCATTTGTATATTTTGTTTCATATTGTGATTTCTTCTTGTGATTACTTATTTTTGTGTTATAACTCAGTGGATAATTTCTTCTCATATTGGAAACCCTTTATTTTCTTGAGTATCTGGTTTATTTTTGCTGATTATTCAGCTGACTTTATAATTTCAATTTAACTTCATTATGGGTCTGATTTCAATGGATTGATGGTTATAGCTGTCTTACCATTCTCAGATATTTGTTTTTTTCTTTATTGTTGTCCTTTGATGATTGTTAATGGTTTATTCAATCTAATTTGAAGTTCTTTTCTTATGTGGTTGTTTGTTGGTAAAATTTAAACTTGGTTACTAATTTGTTTTTGTTTTTTTGCTGTGTGTGTGTGTATGTGTGTGTGTTCCTCAGGAGCTGCAGGTTTTACTGGGACGAGGTGTGTGACATGCGGTGGTGGTGTTTCTCACGGATTGCTGGAGTACTTTTGCTGTGTGTATGAGGTCTCCCATTAGTACAAGTGTGCGAGTGTGTGGCACAAACCGGGTATTCTTTTGCTTAGTTAACCTGGAGTAAGGTTGCAGCCCTGTGATGGTCGTGTGTGTGAGTATGTATGTGTGTGTGTGGGGTGTGTTAAGCAATAAAGCATTTTTGTAAATTTGTACGCAAGCCCTGTGTCTCCAATTTATAACTACCTTGGTGGCGAACCTGTTTAGTCTTTAGGCATAATTCCTGGGGTGAAATTCCCATGGTGGCGTAGTCGGTGTTCTGGGTAATTGTAATTGTATTCAGGCCTGGTTTTGGGTCTTTTGTAATTGACTCGGATGCCACATTTTGGACATATAAGAAGTGTTTTGATGGTCTGAGTGAGTTTTGGAGGTGAGTAACTGTTTGGCCAAGATTGTTAATGCAGACTGTATGAACAGTTTTGAAAATGTTGCTTCAGTATTGAACAATGCTTGTTAGAAATTGAAAAAAAAAAATAATAATAATAAAAAACTGTAACAATTGTGAAGATGTTCAGCTACATGCAACTGCTTTGATAATATTTGATTTTTGTTTTTTTCTATATGACTGTAGAAATGTTGCAAATTTCTGTCTTATTAATTTTTGTACTCTGCTAGGTTTTGATCTAAACTCTAAGAGTTTTGAAAACAGTATGCAAACGTCCAAATTGGCTTGTTATAGTACAAAAAGTTTTGGTGGTACTTGTGTCTAAGTGATAAAAGAATTCATGTAATTTGACAGATATTGTCAGTGAATGCATTTTGTGCCAAAGCAAAGATAATTGATTCACAGTTTAGTGCACCTAGACTGAGTTTGTGTCCTAGCGAATGTAAAAAAAAAAAAAAAAAAAATGTAAATGATGACGCTTTTGCTACACTTGAGCCAGAATCTGTTCCTGCACAAACATTACAACTGCTGGACAATGGAGCAGGTGAATGGCCCACAGTTCTTGTTCCAAGTGTGCACCTTTTTCCTTTTACTCCTTTTACAGGAGCTGATGCTTCTTAAAGTGATGGAATCTATTCCAGATATTTCAGACAAATGGTAAATGGAAGAAGCAGCTTGAAAGTAAGAGTAAAGAATCAAGATGGACAAACCAGATTTGCTGTCCAAAAACAGAGTGACATCCCATATGTACCTGGATATGGGGTATATGGTAAACCCTGAGAACAATATTTGGAATAATGTCAATGACATCAGACATCTAATATAACTGAATTACATTTATTTTTATATTAAATATCATTGATCACTGTTTTATATATTGACCACTCAGTTGAGTGCTTTTCAGTACAATTTATATGATTTAATAATAAAATTATATAAATACACATTGATGTATTATATACTAAGTGTTCTGAAAGTATTGTTTGAAAGTATTAAAACTCCTCTCCTTAAGAGCAGTTCATATCCCAGGGCACCTCAACCAGACATCATGTTGAGACAAGGGCCAAGGCTCGGGGAATAGAGACTCTTTTGGCCAGGCTCAGGTGGACCTGTTTGTGACCTCTGGTCACTTATTCAGCTCCTCTTGGACTGGACGCTATAGTACAGATGTGGTTGAAGCTTCTTCTGTATGCCTTTCCCTCGATTGAAACCTGAGAAACCTGATGAAAGTGCTCTAGTTATTGGCGATTCTGTTGTACGTTAATAATGTTAAAGAGGTGTGTGAACTTGCAAGTACGATGTCAGACACTGTAATTTGCTCTGGCCCCTCCCTGCGTATTGTGGTGACGAGATACATAGCAGACTGTCGTCACTAAATGGCTGGATGTCTAAGTGGTGCCCGCAAAATAACATAAGTTTCATAGACAATTGGACAAGTTTTTGGGGCAGACCTGACCTGTTGAAAAGAGATGGTCTTCATCCCTCCAGGGGTGGTGCCGCTCTTCTCTCTAGTAATATGGCATATAGTCTTAGAGTTTGCACTTGACTAACTGGGGCCCAGGTCAGGAAGCAGACAGACTGGCTAATCCGACCGTCTGATAGCTGCCTCACGTCACCAAAATCAGTTATTTCTCAGCACATAGAGACCCTTTCACCTAGATATCATGCTATAGAGACTGTGTCTGTTCCCCGAGCTAGACAATACAAAAGACGTCCAAACCAATTTAAGAGTAACAATCTAATCAACGTTCAACAAATAAAAAATGTACATAATACAGAGAAACAAATGATAAAACTTGGCCTATTGAATGTCAGGTCCCTCTACAAAAGCGCTTTTTGTAAATGATATGATCATTGATCATAACCTAGATGTGCTATGTTTGACAGAAACCTGGCTAAACCCAGATGATTACATTATCTTAAACGAGTCTACCCCTCATGATTATTGTTATAAACATGAGCCACGTCTAAAAGGTAAAGGGGGAGGTGTTTCTACAATTTATAGCAATATTTTCAGTGCTTCTCAGAGAGCGGGCTTCAAGTATAACTCATTTGAAGTAATGATGCTTCATGTAACATTATCCAGAGAAACAAGTGTTAATGATAAATCCCCCATGACGTTTGTACTTGCTACTGTATACAGGCCACCAGGACACCATACAGATTTTCTTAAAGAATTCGCTGATTTTATATCTGAGCTGGTGTTGGCTACAGATAAGGTCTTAATAGTAGGTGACTTTAACATCCATGTTGATAATGAAAACGATGCACTGGCAGCAGCATTTACAGACATTCTAAATTCTATTGGAGTTAGACAACACGTGTCAGATCCCACTCATTGTCTAAATCATACTCTAGACTTAATACTGTCACATGGAATTGATGTCAATGGCATTGAGATTCTGCAGCAAAGTGATGATATCTCTGATCATTATCTAGTTTCGTGTATACTCCAGATAACTAAAACTGTAAATTCAACTTCTTATTACAAGTATGGTAGAACCACCACTTCTACTACAAAAGATTGCTTTCTAAGTAACCTTCCTGACTTATCTGAATTCCTCAGCATGTCCAATAGCTCAGAAAAACTTGATGATGTAACAGAAACTATTGACTCTCTCTTTTCCAGGACTCTAGATACGGTTGCTCCTCTGCGCCTAAGGAAGATTAAGGAAAACAGTCCGACCCCGTGGTATAACGAGCACACTCGCGCCCTAAAGAGAGCAGCCCGGAAAATGGAGCGCAGCTGGAGGAAAACAAAATTAGAGGTTTTTCGTACTGCTTGGCGTGAATGTACCCTATCATATAGAAAAGCGTTAAAATTGGCAAGATCTGACTACTTTTCGACTCTTTTAGAAGATAACAAACATAACCCTAGGTATTTATTCAATACAGTGGCTAAGTTAACAAAAAATAAAGAACCAACAGGCACTGACTATGCCCATCAGCATAGCAGTAATGACTTTATGAACTACTTTACTTCCAAGATCGATACTATTAGAGACAAAATTGTCACCATGCAGCCGTCAATTACAGTGTTGCATCAGAGAGTGCGCTATAGATCTCCTGGGGAAAATTCCACTCATTCTCTACTATAGGTCAGGAAGAATTGTATAAACTTGTTAAATCATCTAAACCAACAACTTGTATGCTAGACCCTATTCCATCTAGGCTACTAAAAGACTTGCTTCCAGATCTCATAGATCCTCTGCTGAATATTATTAATTCATCACTGTCATTAGGATATGTCCCCAAAACCTTCAAACTGGCTGCTATTAAGTCTCTCATTAAAAAACCACAACTTGACCCCAACAAATTAATAATTACAGACCTATCTCGAATCTCCCATTTCTGTCAAAGATATTAGAAAAGGTTGTATCCTCAGAATTATCTTCCTTCCTACAGAAAAATGATATCTGTGAGGATTTCCAGTCAGGTTTTAGACCGTACCATAGTACTGAGACTGCTCTTATTAGAGTTACAAATGATCTACTCTTGTCATCCGATCGTGGTTATATCTCTCTGTTAGTGCTACTGGATCTTAGTGCTGCGTTCGATACTGTTGACCACAACATTCTCTTGAACAGACTTGAAAATTATGTTGGCATTAATGGTAGTGCATTGGCATGGTTCAAATCGTACTTGTCTGACCGCCATCAATTCGTGGCAGTAAATGAAGAGGTATCATATCAGTCACAAGTGCAGTATGGAGTACCGCAAGGCTCAGTACTAGGGCCATTACTTTTTATGCTTTACATGTTACCCTTGGGTGATATCATCAGGAAATATGGTGTTAGCTTTCACTGTTATGCTGATGATACTCAGCTCTATATTTCTTCACGGCCCGGCGAAACATACCAATTTGAAAAACTAATGGATTGTGTAGTTGAGTTAAAAAATTGGATGACTGGATGACTGGACTGGATGATTGAATTTCTTACTGCTAAATTCTGAAAAAACAGAGGTGTTAATTCTTGGACCTAAAACCTCAGCGTGTAATAACCTAAAACACTGTCTAATACTTGATGGCTGTTCTGTCAATTCTTCGTCATTAGTTAGGAACCTAGGTGTGCTATTTGATGGCAATCTTTCCTTTAAAACCACTTCTCTAGTATTTGCAAAACTGCATTTTTCCATCTCAAAAATGTATCTAAAATATGACCTATGCTCTCAATGTCAAATGCTGAAACATTAATTCATGTGTTTATGACCTCAAGGTTAGATTATTGTAATGCTTTATTGGGTGGTTGTTCTGCTATCTTAATAAACAAACTCCAGCTGGTCCAAAATTCAGCAGCTAGAGTTCTTACTAGAACCAAAAAGTATGATCATATTAGCCCGGTTCTGTCAACACTGCACTGGCTCCCTATTAAACATCGTATAGATTTTAAAATCTTGCTAATTACTTATAAAGCCCTGAATAGTACCTGAGCAGCTCTTATCGCATTGTAGTCCCTCACGCCCGCTGCATTCTCAAAACTCTGGCAATTTGATAATACCTAGAATATCAACCGCGGGCGGCAGATCATTTTATTATCTAGCGCCCAAACTCTGGAACAATCTACCCAACACTGTTCGGGAAGCAGACACACTCTGTCAGTTTAAATCTAGATTAAAGACCCATCTCTTTGTCCTCGCTTACACATAACACATCAATTTATTCTTATAATTCAAATCCGTTAAAGGATTGTTAGGCTGCACTAATTAGGTCAACCGGAACTGGGAACACTTCCCATAACACCCAATGTACTCAGTGCATCGTCACAAGAATGGCATCTACGCTAATATTAGTCTGTTTCTTTCTTATTCCGAGATCACCTTAACCACCAGATCCAGTCCATATCCAGATCAGATGGTCACTGCAGTCCCCCAGATCCAGTCCGTACCCAGCCCAGACGGTGGATCAGCACCTAGAGATGACCTCTACAGCACTTAATGTCAGCGGAGACCACATCGACTAGATGAGCCCCAGAGACGGATCCCCAGTGAAGACCTCGTCACCTAGATGGCTGTCAGCACAAGACCACAGGAACCTGGTGAGTCCTCTCCATCTGGCCAGAGGAGAACTGGCCCCCGACTGAGCCTGGTTTCTCCCAAGGTTTTTTTCTCTATTTGTCACCGATGGAGTTTTGGTTCCTTGCCTCTGTCGCCTCTGGCTTGCTTAGTTGGGGACACTTTCTTTTCTTTTCATAAAATATTGTATTTTATTTTATTTTATTTGATTAACTACCTTTACCTGAAAATTGAGTGTTTATTGTTGCCCTTTTGCATTGTTGATGTACTATTTCCTATTTAATACTGTACAGCCGCCTTGTCACAATTCTGTATTGTTAAAGGCGGTATATAAATAA
Organism: Labeo rohita; assembly: GCF_022985175.1. Classification (NCBI taxonomy): domain Eukaryota; kingdom Metazoa; phylum Chordata; class Actinopteri; order Cypriniformes; family Cyprinidae; genus Labeo; species Labeo rohita. Next base: position 6,503 of record NW_026128662.1, read on the forward strand.
AGGTGACTTGACTTGACTTGATAAAAGGTCCATTTCAAAGAAGCTACAATAGTCCCACCTCACTGGAAGACCTCAAATGTTACCAAAGCAAGAACAGAGTCCTTTGAAGCATTTTAACTTCTAAAATAATCATTTCCAGTCACTTTGTTCACAAATGATGTTTCTGATACAATTTCTCTGTCAAACACAGGCCAAAATAAGAATTGATTATGCTAATCCAGCATACAGTGATGAACCCTACACTAAACAGTATGGAGAATGTGGAGCGGAGGGTCAGTACTTTCATTTCACCCCAATACCTCCTAAATGACACAGTAATCCAACTTTACGGATCAAGAGGTGAATGCTCTTTATCTTCCTTCAACAATTATTCATATATCATGAAACTGATATCAATTTAAAAGATCTATTAATGCAGTAATATGTTTGTTTTATTAGCAGTTTGGTTGTTTGTTTGCAGGAACGGTTTTTGGCTCATCTGAGATGGGGCGTGTATGAAGAAAACAATAAAGAAAAGCCATTCTACTACTCTAATCACCGTATTGAAGCTAGAAGGTTATAAACTCTTTAAGAAAATTAAAATGTCAATGTACCATTGATAAAATCCTTATCTTTAGGTGTAGCAAAAACATTAAAGGTCAGTTCTATGAGGTTACTGCTGGAGGATCTCTTCAACGGTGCCGCATTGATCCACAAACTTCACTTTCTACAGAAAAGTGCATGTTTTTTTCCAAACAAAAATCTAAACACAGACAGCTCTTTAATGTTCCTGCCTGGATTCTGTAAGCACCAAGTACCACATTTATTTCAGTAACTAGTACATTAACTTTTAACTTGGACCAAAGAGGTCAAAATCAGTTTTCTTCTATTTGCAATGTAATTTAGGTCCCACAGTCAATATCTACATCAATTTAATTGTTTAAGAACTGCTTGATAAGTCACATTTGCAATATACTTTGAGATAAACAAATTAAAACACTTTGAGAACACAATTTAAAAATAATGACTTTTTTTTTTTTTTTTGGACTGCTTATGTTGGTTTCTCC
>NW_026128663.1:0-7546 GCF_022985175.1 Labeo rohita
TAAATTTACCTAAACTGTGGTTAAGGGGGAAAAGGAACTACACTTCCAGAACAACAATTTACAAATAATGTACTCACCCCTGTCATCAAAGTGTTCATGTCTTTCTTTCTTCAGTTGTAAAGAAATTATGTTTTTGAGGAAAACATTTCAGCTTTTTCTGCATATAATGGACTGATATGGTGCCCTGATTTTGAACTTTCAAAATGCAGTTTAAATGCGGCTTCAAATGATCCCAAATGCAGTTGATATCCAGCCAAGGAAGAAGGGTCTTATCTAGCGTAACGATTGGTTATTTTAATAAAAATAATACAATTTAAATACAGCTTTGAATGTCAAATGCTCATCTTATCTTGCTCATCCCGACCTCTGGTTTGTTCCGGTTAATGTCAGTTAGTGTATGTCCAAAAACTCCCATCTCATGTTCTCCCTCTTCAAAAATCGCCTTATATAGATGTTTTACCTTTTGTTAGGGTGTTTGATCTTCTTTGCATGTTCACTTTAATCCAAAAGCGGATGTTTATTAAAGGAATCAGAATACACAAGAGCAGGCAGAGGGTCAATACCGGAAGGCAGTCCAATAGCAAACACAACATGAAACGTAATCCAAGCAGCAGAGAATATAAACAGGCAGTGGGTCAAATACCGAGCAGACAGTCCAATAAGGCTAACATGACAACAGGGGTGATCCAGAGAGCGATAGTCGAAAGGCAGAATACGGTCAAATCTTGAAATCAGTCCAAACAGGCAAATAATCCAAACAGGGGTAATCCGTAAATGCAAAATCCAGGAACAAAGCAAGACCCAACAGAGTCCAACAGAGTAATAGTAAACGCTCGGTAAGGCAGGTGAAACTGGCAATACTTCGCAAAGTATAGAGCACATGGTCAGTCTTTAAATAGTGTCAAACAGGAAGTAACAGTAGAAGCAGCAGAGGGAGCATGCAGACAGTCCTAGGGTGAGGGCTCCCTCTGCTGGCTTGCGTTACAGAATCCCCCCCAGGAGCGACTCCTGGCGCTCAAAACAACAACAGTCCAGGTGGGTGGGGGAACAGAGGCAAAACAGGGGGTGGGACGGAGGGCCAGGTCCATGTAGAGCAGGTGGGCCTGGATCATGGAGCAGGGACAGACAGTGAAGCACTGGAGGACCTGGATCGTTGGGCAGGGACAGACAGTGAAGCACTGGACCTGGACCTGGACAGTGGAGCTGACCAGGGCCATGGAGCTGTGACAGACAGTGGAACCTGGAGGACCTGGGCCGTGGAGCAATGGCCATGAAGTACTGGAGGGCCTGGTGTGGGAGGCAGAGCAGGCAGAACAGGAAGCCGTGGCGCAGCAGGCAGAGCAGGCAGAACAGGAAGCCATGGCGAGGCAGGCAGAGCAGGCATAACAGGGAGCCATGGCGAGGCAGGCAGAGCAGGCATAACAGGGAGCCATTGCAGGGCAGGCAGAACAGGCAGAGCAAACAGGAGCAGAGATATCCACAGTGGGACTAATGACATGCATAGCAGAGCGGTGTATTCATGCATGATTTTCTTGGCCGTGGCATGACAGGCAGAGAGTTTCATATGGGTCTTCTTGATTGCGACCTGGCGGGCAGAGAGTTCATCCTGGGACGCCGCCCCCATAGGAGGATCTACAGCATGCGCTGACACCTCTGGGGGCATGGGCGCAGATGCTTGGGCAGGTGAGGCAGGGAAGTCATGAATGGCCTTCATGGCCGTGACAGGACGGGCAGAGAGTCCTTGGGGAAACGCCGCCCCTTTAGGAGGTTCTGCAGCCGGAGCTGCTGCTTCTGGGGGCATTGGTATAGACTCTTTGACAGAAGAGGCCTCTGGTGTAGACTCGTGGACAGACGAGGCCTCGGGAGCAGACTCAGACGAAGCTTCGGGGAGCAGACTCGTGGACAGACGAAGCCTCTGGAACACAGTGTGCAGCCCACACACTGAAAATGGCTACGGCCATTACAGGCAGCACAGTGGATAGTGGGATGTCTGGTGACCTTGAAGGTGTGGATGTTATGGACTTATGGCTTGAATGTGGAATGTGGGCTCTGCGTGGCTTGGGAGCGTGGGCTCTGCGTGGCATGGGAGCGTGGGCTCTGCGGTTTCAGCTAAGATGTGAGGTGGTTTGAGAAGGTTAAAGGGGACCTGGTGAGGTTTGGGTAGGACAACAGCTTTTTGCCTTGACTCAGGGAGGCCTGTCGTGGCCTGACTTGACTCGGGAGGGCTGCCGGGAGGCCTGCCGTGGCTTGACTTGACTCGGGAGGCCTGCCGTGGCTTGATTTGGTTCATGAAGATCAATTGCGGCTTGGCTTGGCTCCTGGACGACAGCCGCAACTTGACTTGGCTCATGAAGAACAACCGTGGCTTGGCTTGGCTCATGGACGACAGCCGCAACTTGACTTGGCTCAGGGAAGACAGCAGCAATTTGACTTGACTCGTGAAGATCTGCTGCAACTTGGCTTGACTCAGGAACGACATGGCTTGACTCAGGAACGACATGGCTTGACTCAGGAACGACATGGCTTGACTCAGGAACGACATGGCTTGACTCAGGAACGACAGCTGTAACGTGGCTTGACTCGTGGGGAACAGCTGTGACTTGGCTTGACTCGTGGAGAACAGCTGTGTCTTGGCTTGACTCGTGGAGAACAGCTGTGACTTGGCTTGACTCGTGGGGAACAGCTGTGACTTGGTTTGATTCATGGGGAACAACTGTGTCCTTGCTTGACTCATGGAGAACAACAGCTGTATCTTGGCTTGGCTCGTGGAACACAGCTGTGACTTGGCTTGGTTCATGGGGAACAGCTGTGGCCTTGCTTGACTCTGTTGCTTGACTTGACTCTGTTGCTTGACTTGACTCTGTTGCTTGACTTGACTCTGTTGCTTGGCCGGGCTCTGTAGCTTGACTTGGCACAGGAACAGTAGCAGTAATCTTACTTGGCTCGGGGGTGGCAGCTGTGACCTTACTTGACTCAGGAAACACAGCCGTGACTTGACTTGATACAGCTGCAACTTGACCTGGATCAGGGGTAGCTGCCATTTTAGCTGCCCATACAGCCATTAGGGGTGAGTCCAGTACATGGGCCATCATGAGACGTGGCTTGGAAACAGCGATTATTTTGTGGAGTGGCTCTGAGATGGCGGCCATCTTGTGAACAGGTTTGGGGTTGGCGGCCATCTTGTGGACTGGCTCTGGAATGGCGGCCATCTTGTGGACTGGCTCTGGAATGGCGGCCATCTTGTGGACTGGCTCTGGAATGGCGGCCATCTTGTGGACTGGCTCTGGAATGGCGGCCATCTTGTGGACTGGCTCGGGAGGCGTGGCGTGAGCAGGCCCTGGAGCGGCAGGCATGGCGTGAGCAGGCCCTGGGCAGGCAGGCATGGCGTGAGCAGGCCCTGGAGCGGCAGGCATGGCGTGAGCAGGCCCTGGAGCGGCAGGCTTGGCGTGAGCAGGCCCTGGAGCGGCAGGCTTGGCGTAAGCAGGCTTTGGCTTGGTGGATGTGGCTTGAACAGGCTGTGGTGTGGTGGTTACTGCGGGATTGCGGGGTCCCTCGTCCGCAATCCCAACAGTGTATGGTGATCCGCTTAGGAGCAGGGCATGATCGATATATTCCTCTAGTGACCAACAAATTTTCCCCCCTGGCAGACTTGAACTAAGGGCCTCGTTCAATCCAAAACGAAAAAAGTCCTTTAGAGCCACATCATTAAAATCTACTAAATGACACAGTCCACAAAAATCCTCAACATAATCCTCTATGGCCTGGTCGCCTTGACGAAGGCAGATGAGACGAGATACTGCTGGGTTCATGATTTTGGTTGTGTATGTCATAACTTCCGCTGGATTCAGGGGAGGCGAAGTATTCTGTAACGAGGACGCAGAGGTGGAATCCAAAAGCGGATGTTTATTAAAGGAATCAGAATACACAAGAGCAGGCAGAGGGTCAACACCGGAAGGCAGTCCAATAGCAAACACAACATGAAACGTAATCCAAGCAGCAGAGAATATAAACAGGCAGTGGGTCAAATACCGAGCAGACAGTCCAATAAGGCTAACATGACAACAGGGGTGATCCAGAGAGCGATAGTCGAAAGGCAGAATACGGTCAAACCTTGAAATCAGTCCAAACAGGCAAATAATCCAAACAGGGGTAATCCGTAAATGCAAAATCCAGGAACAAAGCAAGACGGCAACAGGTAGTCCAACAGAGTAATAGTAAACGCTCGGTAAGGCAGGTGAAACTGGCAATACTTCGCAAAGTATAGAGCACATGGTCAGTCTTTAAATAGTGTCGAACAGGAAGTAACAGTAGAAGCAGCAGAGGGAGCATGCAGGCAGTCCTAGGGTGAGGGCTCCCTCTGCTGGCTTGGCGTTACATTCTTATGTACTATCCTTTTAACGTTTCAGCAGCTGAATTCTTTTAGTAGTTGCATAGTAATTTTAACTGTACCACATTTGCGATGCATATATAGGGAAGTGACATAAAACTGTTGAAAATTCTAGAAAATTGTTCTCATGCTGTAAGTCAGTTCCCACTCTTTTGTTTATTTGTTTGTTTGTTTTTAACATTTTGGTTCTTGTTTTCTCTCTCATTTTTAGATGCTGGAGAAAAAGCAGCCAGGCTGAAGCATTTAAAGTGGAAACTTTTGTCGTGGCTCAAAAATCCAGGATTGGGATGGTGGAAGGAGCAGAAGATCCAGAAGACCAGAGATCAGGCAGAGATCTACTGATGCCCCTGAGGGAACTGTTTAACTAATGTGTTAGGTTAAACCAAAAATTTTCAGCACTCACCTTCATGTCTTTCCAAACCTGTGAAACTTTTGGAAAGGTAGTAAAGACAGCATTAAAGTAAGCCATGCGACTCCAGTTGTTTAACCTTAATTTTATGAAGTGGTGTAAATGGTTTATATGCACAAAAAACATTGCATTTTTATTCACACACACAAACAAAAATCTTATGGTGCTTTTGTAAAAATGTGTTGGAGATACCTAATGTATGAATAAAGACGTAATTTTGTTGTTGTTGCTGTTTTTTGCATACACAAGGCATCTGTTAAAAATATCTTTATTTGTATTCTGCACAAAAGTTTTTTATGGGTTTGGAGTGACATGAGAGTAAGTAATTAATGGCAAAATTGGCATTTTTTGGGTGAGATGTGTTCTAATGTGGTTAGAATTGGTCATTGTCCTGTGTTATAAACATTTTCAGTATTTCAAAGATTATTGTTTTGAAAAATCAGTTTCAAATAAATACTGCTCCTTTGAAAGTTCTATTTGAAGAATATGTTTTCCACAAAAAAATATTGTGCAGCACAACTGTTCTCCACATTGATAATAATCAGAAATGTTTCTTGAGCAGCAAATCATATTAAAATGTTTTCTGAAGGGTCATGTGACACTGAATACTGGAGTAATTATGATGACAGTGTAGTTCATGTGAATAAATTACCTTTCACAATGTATTCATATAGAAAACATATAGTTATATTTTATAGTTTTACTGTGTTTACGGTATGTTTAATCAAATGCAGGCTTAATTTGTGAGCAGGAAAGTGTTTTTTACTTGAAAGATGTATTTAATGTGTCAATAAATGTTTTAGTACTCATTTGTGAATTGTCTTATTTTGAATATAAGATAAATATAATCAAATCAAATCACCTTTATTTATATACCGCCTTTAACAATACAGAATTGTGACAAGGCGGCTGTACAGTATTAAATAGGAAATAGTACATCAACAATGCAAAAGGCAACAGTAAACACTCAATTTTCAGGTAAAGGTAGTTAATCAAATACAACAAAATAAAATACAATATTGTGTGAAGATCAAGTGTCCCCAACTAAGCAAGCCAGAGGCGACAGCAGCAAGGAACCAAAACTCCATCGGTGACAAATGGAGAAAAAAACCTTGGGAGAAACCAGGCTCAGTCGGGGCCAGTTCTCCTCTGGCCAGACACAGAGGACTCGCCAGGTCCCGTGGTCCTGTGCCAATAGCCGTCTAAGTGACGAGGTCTTCACTGGGGATCCGTCTCTGGGGCTCATCTAGTCGATGTGGTCTCCGATGACATTCAGTGCTGTAGAGGTCGTCTCTAGGTGCTGATCTGGGCTGGGTACGGACTGGATCCAGAGGACTGCAATGACCATCTGATCTGGATACGGACTGGATCTGGTGGTTAAGGTGACCTCGGCATAAGAAAGAAACCGACTAATATTAGCGTAGATGCCATTCTTCTGACGATGCACTGAGTACATCGGGTGTTATGGGAAGTGTTCCCGGTTCCGGCTGACCTAATTAGTGCAGCCTAACAATCCTTTAACGGATTTGAATAATAGAAATGTGTTAATGTGTTATGTGTAAGCAAGGTTGAAGAGATGGGTCTTTAATCTAGATTTAAACTGACAGAGCGTGTCTGCGTCCCGAACAGTGTTGGGTAGATTGTTCCAAAGTTTGGGTGCTAAATAAGAAAATGATCTGCCACCCGCGGTTGATTTGGATATTCTAGGTATTATCAAATTGCCAGAGTTTTGAGAACGCAGCAGACGTGAGGGACTATAATGCGATAAGAGCTCGCTCAGGTACTGAGGAGCTAAACCATTCAGTAGTTAAGTAATTAGCAGGATTTTAAAATCTATACGATGTTTAATAGGGAGCCAGTGCAGTGTTGACATGAATTTACAGTTGAAATACGGTTGAAATTCGGCCTGAAAAAGACGTCTTTTTAACTTACACTTTACAACCATATTTAGATGTAATTTGGATGTCTTTTTATAGACGTCTTTTCGACGACCTGAAAAACACGTCTTTTCGTCTTTCACTTTTCGACCAAATTTTCACGTTGTTTAGACGTCTGGCGTTGTCGTCCTTTCAACGTCTTTTGACGAGTTTTTGCTGGGTGGGGAGTGCCTGTAGCACCTCATCCTCTGCTGTTTGCTTTCTGAGTTCCTCCATTCGAGCAGTGGAGATGTAATCATGCAGGGGCTGTGTGAATGGGTTTCTTTAGAATGGTCACCAGGGGCTGGTGGTCTGTTTCGACGATTGTAGATTTCCCGTACACATAATCCCTGAATTTGGTACAGGCGAATACAATAGCAAACAGCTCCTTTTAATCTGTGCGTATCGTGTCTCTGTGTCTGTGAGTTTGTGAGACGTGTATGCAACAGATCTGCCAGCCTGCATACATGCAGCACAGAGTCCAAAACATGAGGCTTCACAGGTTAATGTAATCTGCCTTTTTTATATCATAGTATGACAAAACAGGTGGGGTGGTCAAACACGCTTTGAGGGTATCAAATGCCTGTTAGTGCTGCTGGTACCAGCACCATGCAGTTTCTTTGTGTGTCAGCTTCCTTCTAGCTAAGCTAGAAAACACTCCCAACAGGGGGCTGTTCAATCATTTAGAATTAAGATAAACTGGTTTACAACTATCTGAAAGATTAGTGACCAGCTGTTCCAGCCATGCCTTTTGAGGTAGCACCACCCAAACTAAGCAAGATGGTTGAGATTGTTATGAAGTCAAGGTCGAGCTCTCCGCCTGGTTCACATGGC
>NW_026128664.1:0-7536 GCF_022985175.1 Labeo rohita
TTATTAGTACATTTCAATTTTGTATGTCCGTAGACCCCACAAGAGAAGCATTTCATTGATTCCGTGCTGATAAAAATTATGTAATCTTTACCTGCCAACGTAATATCATTATCACGAATGGATAAACCAACTTCCACTAAATGGTGAACCATAGACTCTTCCCTCAAAAACACAACGGCAGCCTTGTTCATTCTAGATGCCGACAAAATGTTACGAGCACCTATTTCACCACTAATAGCAGTCAAACAGTCTTCAACAGTGATTGATTCGTCCGGGAAACATTTACAACCATGTCGGGCTGTTAAGGTAGCAAACCCATCGGAATCTGCCGGCATCTTCACAACCCTCGATTAATTCTAACGTACAGCAAACTAAACAATACTAACTTTTCAAAATAGTAGTGAAAAAAAGAAAGCAGACTCACTCAAACAAGCCACTCCACTAGGGGTGGAGCCGAACCCGAATACGGTATTCGGAACGGCACAAATAGGGTGTTTTTTACAAATACTTATTTCGAACAAATACTTAAAAAATATTTGTATTCGGGAACAAGAAAAACTTTATATCAAAAAGCTGCGTTTCCTCATGAGTCACTGACATTGTGCTCCGCTGAAACTCGGAACCGGCCGTTTTTTTCTCTCTTAACCAACCTCTGTTCCAGATTTGCACAAACTACATTGCAATTAGGGGTGTGTGATATGACGATTTTTGATTGTGGAAAATTAAAATGTCTCCACAATCTGCTTTTGAAGAAATGTACTATATTTTGTGCTACAGCGCACATTCTGTCAGATGCAATTCTGGCGCCTCCGTCTCAATATACTGTACAACGCGGCACATTCACATCAAATGATAACTCCACTCACGCAGGTGCGTAATTTCCACTGGGGACACACTTTTCAAAATCCCGTTTGTGTCCCACCACTTTTAAATTGCTTTGTTAAACTGATGTCTTTTATTGTAGAATGCACGCTCAGCACCGCAGAGAGTTTCGCGCCATCGTTAAAACGAAACCGAAAGTAAAACGCGCGCGCGCATTCAAAAGCAATTTTAAATACCCCACGTTTAGAGAGCGACTCCCCAGTTAACCTTAGCTTCCCGTCACTCATTAACTTAGCTAAAACACCTCACATGTATTTGGACAACCAAATAGAAAAGAGTGCGGCTGCTGCTGAGCCATCTCTTGGTCCTCCACCAGCCAAAAAAAGTGTGTAGAAGTGTAACGCAAAAAAACTGTATTTTTACGCCTATTTTGAATTTTACTCGAATACAAATACAAATACAAATACTTTTCCCCCCTCAACAAATACAAATACAGATACAAATACCGGCTGCTTTGCACACCCCTACACTCCACCAATCACTCACTGAATCCTCCCAGTCGCTCCGCACATGCGCAAACACACAGTGAGAGAGAGAGAGAGAGAGAGAGAGAGAGAGAAAATTTAATTTAACAAAACCTTTATTACAAAAAATTCTCCTATTCACAATACATTCCTACAGCATAGTAAAAGAGACTCACAAAGTAAATGTAAACATCAATTCACCCTCAAAAACTAAGCACAAAGCCTTATTACAACACCAAATACATTCAAATGTGACAAAGTCATCAACAGGCTTATAATAAAGAAAATCAACCATAACTCTTGATTTCACTAAGTTAGAAAAAACAGCTACTATATTCTGATTTACATTTTGTTCTATTTTCTTTTTCCTACTTACATAAATGGCCAGTTTTGCTTGGCCTAGAACAAAATTCAGAAGTTGACAAACAAATCTTTTTTTTCTCACATATTTGAACCCCAAAATAAAGATCTCCAGAGAAAAAGTCTCATTACAACTCCTAAAAACATTACTTATAACTAAAAACAAAGGTTGCAACCTGTGACAACTGGTAAAAGTGTGAAAAATCGTTTCTCTATTAGAACAAAAAGGACATACAGAAGCAATCTCAGGGTTTAAAACTGAGATAAAAGCATTAACTGCAATAGCACCGTGAAGAATTCTCCATTGCAGATCACCTGTTCTCTTGGTCAACAGTGGTTTATATAAGGATCTCCACTCAGGTTTTGTACTGTCATCTAGTTTTAAAAAAAATCACGCCAGGGATTATCAACTTTTCCATTTAAAACCTTTTTGCTAAAAACCAAAACACAAAACCTGTACAAAGATTTTCCAGTACTAGAAAAAAAATCCTTACACAGAGAAGCAACACCATCAATGAAAGGATAAATAATTCCTTCAATATTTATAGACAAAAACAAACAAGGAAAGGAGTCTTTTGGATTAGAAATACAGGAACCTTCATAGTATTCTGTTAACAAGTCCATTTCAGTTGGTTTAAGAGCAGCTTGCCACTTCATCAGCAACTGGGTAGCCAAACGAATAGACCTGATTCCCAAGTGTTGAGCTAATGCTGCTTCATTCTTAAAACCTGGCCCTACAATATTCAGCAGCTGTCTCAGAGTAATAGTATTGCGATCAATTAGCAACTTACTAAGTCCAGGGAAAATAGAGCTGTCCGTTAAGTCCAACCGAGAACCATAGATTAAGGGCTCCTCTAGTAACCAATGAAGAGAAAGTGAGTCTTCTGATCGCTGAACAACAAAGAGGCTCCAAACCTTAAAAATGTTCTTATAAAAAATTGGCAATGTAGAGGTATCCAGCTTCAGGGGATCCAGCAAAAAAAGTGCTTTGTCCAGCCCCAACCGTGCAAAACTCCGTAAAACCAGGGATGAAACAGCACGCCAGCTAAAATTTGAAGGTCCATCCAACAGTCTTTGCACAAACTGCAGACGAAAGGTTGCAATTCTGCTTTGGAGATGTACAAGTCCTTGACCGCCTTCCTCCTTAGGCAAAAACAATATATTTTGTGAGACCCAATGGAATTTATCCCAAAAAAAGTCCACCAGGACAGCCTGAATTTTTGAAAGCAACTGCAAAGGAGGATCTACACAGGCAAATTTATGCCATAACAATTAAAATGTGCCCTCTATATGACAATTTTGGGGACAAAAACTTCCATTTTTCTAGACAACCTTTAATTTTTTTCAAATAGACCTTCCCAGTTTTTCTGTACTATTGTCTCATCACCTAAAAAGACTCCCAGATATTTAAAACCTTCTTTTCCCCACTGTAAACCAGCAGGAAGTCTTGGTTTTCCACTTTTCCAGCTTCCTAACAACAGTGCTTCACTTTTATTCCAATTTACATTAGCAGAAGATAAAACCTTGAATTTGCCAAGCAATTCAGATAAAACCTGTAAATCACATTGCTTGCTAATCATAACTACTATATCATCAGCATATGCTGACAATAAGAGATTACCATCACAATTTGGCAAAGATATACCATGAAGTTTCATTCTTATTTGCCGTAATAACGGCTCTATGGCCAAAGAGTAGAGCATACCAGAGAGTGAACACCCCTGTCTAATGCCTCTACAGGCTCTAAAAGGAGCACATAAACCACTGTTCACCTTGAGAATACTCTGAACGTCACTATAGAGAACTTTCACCTGATCTATGAAGTTTTTACAAAAACCAAAGGATTCCAAAACTCTCCATAAATAAACGTGCTCAACACGATCAAAGGCTTTCTCTTGATCCAATGATATTAAACCACAGTCTAAATTTAGCATCTTAGAGACATCAAGAAGATCTCTAATCAGGGAAACATTATCAAAAATTGACCTACCAGGGACACAGTATGTCTGGTCAGGATGTATAACTTGGTCCATGACCCCCGCCAGCCAATTAGCTAAAACTTTAGAGAGCAGCTTGTAGTCACTACACAGGAGGGAGACTGGCCGCCAGCACTTGATATCCGTCAGGTCACCCTTTTTGGGTAGGAGATTCAAGACTGCCCTGCGGCAACTCAACGGCAGCAGCCCTCCGGCTAAACTGTCATTCAGTACCTCCAGCAAGTCTTCTCCAAGCTCTGACCAAAAAGACTTATAAAAGTCAACAGGCAGACCATCGATCCCTGGTGCTTTACCCAGCTCCATACCCTGGAGGGCTTTGCACAGTTCTCCCATAGTCAAGGCACCTGAAATTTTTGTATTAACTTCCTCCGACACTTGAGGAAGATTAACAAAAAAAACAAAAAAAACAAAAAAAAAAAAAAAATCACTGTCATCCCTATAATCAGGACCCAGCTCATTTTTGTATAAAGACTCATAAAAACTGACTGCTCTCTTACGAATGTCTTTGAGGTCAGTTAATAAAGCTCCAGATTTTGAACGTAAGGCATGAATGACTGTCCATTCTTCCTTTCCAAACTGAAGAAAAACTTTGACGGTATATCCATCTCATTTACACTTAAAAAACGAGACCTGACCAGAGCACCCTGTGCTGTAACCCCTAATAGGTCAGATAACTGAGTCTTCTTCTTTTTTATAAGAGACTCCACATCACTCTGGTTTCCAGGCAAGTGAACCAATTCTTGCAATTTAAAAGATCAGTCTCTAAGGTGTTTAAAATCAAGGTTACCTCTCTAGTGACGTTCTAGAGTATTGCTGACAAAACTGTTTTATCTGGACTTTCCCAAAATCCCACCATTGCTGAAGTGTTCTAAAAGACTTTTTTGTAGTTTTATAAACATTCCAAAATGTTTTAAAACCTTCTTTAGACAATAATGCAGTATTTAAATGCCAGTAAGCACTTCTTGGCTTAATAGAGTTTAAAAAGATACAGCACTGCACCATACTATGATCTGAAAGACATGATGGGGTAATAAAACAACTCTTAACTATACTTCCATGATGTTTAAAGACATAAAACCTATCTAGTCTTGCCAAAGAAATCATGTTATCACGAACATGAGTCCAAGTGTATTGTTTTTGATCTCCATTAAGCTGTCTCCAAATATCGACAAGTTTGTGTGTTTTTGTTAGCTGAACAAGACGCTGACGTGAAGGTAAGTGGGGTTCAATGTGATTCCTATCCAAGTTATACTCTGTGCAATTAAAATCACCACCCAAAAATAAATAATCATCATCATTAACATTTTGTAAAACAGAGCACAAAGTATTAAGAAATAACATTCTTTGAACAGCTGAGGTTGATATGTACACACAAATAAAAACAAATACAACATTTTCAAAAGAAGCTCTTACTTTCAAAAGTCTGCCTTTGATTACCTCTTCAACCTGATAAGAGTGAGGGCTGAAACTCTTAGCAAAAAGAATAGCAACCCCACCACTAAGTGAAGTATTATGACTTAAAATAGCAATCCCATTCCATTCAACTGCCCAATCAGCAGCATTATTAAAATCAGTATGTCTCTCTTGTAACAGAGTGACATCAATTTTTTTCTGATTAATTAATTCAAATAGTTCAGCTCTTTTGTGCACATCTCTAGCACCATTCACATTCAAGGTAGCAACGTTAACATGACACATATTTAAATAATAGAAAAAAGAAAAGAAAGAAAGAAACATTCCTGCCCACAAGAAAAAACTACTAAAAAATATGGACTTAGGCTTTTTCACTGTCCTCATTACTAAGCTCAGAGTTAAGTTTCCTTACTATTTTTTTTTCAGCCGATAGACTTCTTTGTTTGTAAAGGAGCCCTCCATCATGAAACACTTTGTTTTCTCAACAAACTGCTTAATGTCTGGAAAATATTCATTGACGCGTACTCCCCTCTTATTTTTGGTAGCTCTGAGGAACAGTTTAATGTCATCTACCTCATAATGACGACCAGAGAAATCACTCTGAGAAAGACTAACACTTGAATCAGAAGATTCACTGTCACTTTCTGTTTTATCTTTATCACTCAACTCAGTTGTATCTGCTTTCTTTGCATGTCTAACAATCAGTCCTTTACCAGACTTCTTCCGCTTTAACAGGACTTTAAAATCTGTCTGCCCTGTTTCCATTCGAGTGTCATCACATATATTCCTCTCAGAAGAATGCAAGTCATTATCAAAAGCATTATTTAAATGCCTGTCTGTCTCAATAGCGGCTACCTCCGCCTGGGTATTAGACTGTGTTTTCATGCGCCAATTCATTATCGTCAGTTACCGTGATCACAGGTAAATCATCATCATCATTTTTGTCCTTCATTACTTGTATCCCTGATACACCCGGAACCCCATCTGACAAACTTGCTTCATCGGGCCCGTTTAATACCACAACGGTACTACCAGTACCTGGATCACCATCAGCTAACGGGTTGCTCGAGATCTTTGCGGGACAAACAGGGATTAAATGGCCGGGCTGTCCGCATAAATAATGTAATCATACTCGATACATTAACCCGAAAGTGCAAAGACACGTCCAAATCAGCATCGTCATTCATAATCATAAAAACAAAACGCCTAAACGAAACAACGTGTTTTAGTAAGGGTGATTCACTACTGATAGGGATCTTTTTAATAGGAGAGACTAGTTTGCCGTAACGAGACAAAGCTCTAGCTAATATCTCATCACTTAAGAACGGTGGAACATTGGATAATGTGACTTTCTTTGATGGTGTAGAGAGTGGAAGTACAGGGGTAAAATGATCATCAACAACTATTCCTGCCTCAACTAAATCATTAGCTTTTTCAACAGTGCTAAGAAAAATAACAGTGGCATTATTCATCCTAGAGGCAGAGAGTATATTTTCATGCCCAACAACATCACCCACTGCCAGGCAACATTTCTCTACACTAACCGCAGACGCCACTTTTACTCCATGACGCCGGGTCAGTGAACCCAAACATTGCGAGCGCGGGGCCGTCATGCTCCCGATAAAACAGGTAGCACGCGGCCCAAAACAACTACAACGTAAAATGAAAAAACAAGCAACAAAGCAGAAAAACAGAAAAAAAGAGGAAAAAAGGTTCACTCACAGAAACCACCCGTGCTCACACCACTCAATTAGCCTTTTTCACACTTCCGTGTTTCTGGCTTCCGGATTGGTGCTTGCAGGGTAAACGTTTTTCCGGTGACAGCAGCGGCCGTACTGAACAAGAGTAAGTTCGGGAATCAAAGTCTATTTTTACAAAATAGATACTATGATACTATGATATATACCGGTGTTTTACTCTAAAAATAGCAAACATTTATTCAAAAACTTTGTGTCAGCGTCTGGTCATCACAAATACCATGTTTATTTAATTATGAATGTTAGCACTTATAATACAGTACAGTTTTGCCGTACTGTCTATTTGGTGCTGGCTGTGCATTATGACTCTTCACATCATTTTTTTTTCGCGATTAATATTGTTATTATTATTATTATTATTATGAAAGTAATATTGTATTTTCTAATTGCTCTCCTTTGCATTATTAACTTTAGGGTGTAAATGTACGTTGCATATTGTGCCCAGGGATATACATAATAAATTAATAAAATACTAAATAAGACATGACTCCGATTAATGGCTTTATTCCTTTTGGATCTGGATTACGTTGTTGTATTGAGTTTATGCATCATCCGGACTCAGAATTGTTTCATTTATTTTTGGGGAAATGTGCATTTGGATATAAACGCTGTCATAATTTACCATGATGTAGTGATTCGAGGGAAATGACTGAGTAAATTGAG
>NW_026128665.1:0-7535 GCF_022985175.1 Labeo rohita
TCCTGTATCAAGTAAGTTGGACTTTAAAATATTATTTGAGATAACTTAAAGAGATGTCGGTTGAATTTATTTGATCAAGTTCCTACAACGGTGAATCAAGTTGGCTAAACATGGAATACATAATTGATACAACTTGCGATTTGTTGACTCAACTTTCTGTATCAAGTAATGTGGACTGGAAAACATTACTTGAGAGAACTACAAAAGATGTTGGTGTAACTTGTTTTATCAAGTTAGGGCAACATTTTTTTTTTTTTTCTCATGCTCTATTGCCAAGTTACTTGAGTTTACAGAAATTGCTAGATTTCAAAAATTTAAGCAAACTAATATCTACAAAAAATCTACATGAGAATTGGCCAGTCAAACTTAAATATTAACACATGAAAAAATAGCTAAAAAGAGATGAAATTATATAAAAAGTAAGAGATGAAAGAGATGAAATCCAATTCAATAAGGACCTTTATTAAAACCCCAACAAGTCCAACTTCACCCAGCCTTGCTTTAAAATTGAGACATCAAAAAAAAGACCTCCCTTGGGACATGTTCAAAATTTTGCCTTTACACTCTCTAACACACTTTTGCTTGGGGCTGCTTACTAACTGAAATTACACTGTTCCACAAATAATAATATAATACATAAAAATAAGTGCAGCCTTCCTTTGGGGAAAAACAATAACTCTCCAAATTCAACTGAGTCAATTGTTGTGGATGTTCAGAGTTGCTGCAGTAAATTGCAGAAAGATTTGTATAAAAAAAAAAAAAAATGTATCTCTGAGAAACTTGCTCAAATGTCAGCCAGAAAATGAACACGTTCAAACATTACAGAAATCTCCACTCTGTTCATGTTTGCTCTACAACATAAAATACAATTTAGTGTCTGCAAGTGACATTTCCTCCACAGAGAGCAACAGACATATGTTAGAACATAAAAACATAAACTGTTGTGACCCACAGAAGGGCTTTACATTTATTTCCTCTTACTACATTTGTATTGCTTGTTGGGAAAGCCAACTTACTGAAATCCTATTTAAACTTATTCTTCTTCTTCTTCTTCTTATTTTTCTGACCGCAAATTTTTTGGACACTAACTCCTCCTAGACCGTTCAAGCTACATACTCCAAACTCGGGTCAGATCTTCATACTGTTCTGACTTAGTGTGCTATATCTTTCAGACTGGTTTGAGTTACGGTTTTCTTAAAAATTAATATTAAAAATCATAAAAAGTCCCATAGACTTTCATTGACCAAAAGTCCATGTCTGTTTGAACTATGTTTAATGTAAACTGCTAGAAGCCATTGATACTCAATTAAGCTTTAAGCTATCTATGTTCTTTCTAACTAACTAACTAATCTATCTATCTATCTATCTATCTATCTATCTAATCTATCTATCTATCTATCTATCTATCTATCTATCTAAATCTATCTTATCTATCTATCTATCTATCTATCTATCTACCTATCTATCTATATCTATCTATCTATCTATCTATCTATCTATCTATCTATCTATCTATCTATCTATCTATCTATCTTCAAACCTTTATCTATCTATCTATCTATCTATCTATCTATCTATCTATCTATCTATCTTCAAATCTATCTATCTATCTATCTATCTATCTATCTATCTATCTTCAAACCTTATCTATCTATCTATCTATCTATCTATCTATCTATCTATCTATCTTCAAACCTTATCTATCTATCTATCTATCTATCTATCTATCTATCTATCTATCTTCAAACCTTTATTATCTATCTATCTATCTATCTATCTATCTATCTATCTATCTATCTATCTATCTATCTATCTTCAAACCTATCTATCTATCTATCTATCTATCTATCTATCTATCTATCTATCTATCTTCAAACCTTATCTATCTATCTATCTATCTATCTATCTATCTATCTATCTATCTATCTATCTATCTATCTATCTTCAAACCTTATCTATCTATCTATCTATCTATCTATCTATCTATCTATCTATCTATCTATCTATCTATCTATCTATCTATCTATCTATCTATCTATCTATCTATCTATCTATCTATCTATCTATCTATCTATCTATCTATCTATCTATCTTCAATCTATCTATCTATCTATCTATCTATCTATCTATCTATCTATCTTAAAACCTTATCTATCTATCTATCTATCTATCTATCTATCTATCTATCTATCTATCTATCTATCTTCAAACCTTATCTATCTATCTATCTATCTATCTATCTATCTATCTATCTATCTTCTATCTATCTATCTATCTATCTATCTATCTATCTATCTATCTATCTATCTATCTATCTATCTATCTTCAAACCTCATCTATCTATCTATCTATCTATCTATCTATCTATCTATCTATCTATCTATCTATCTATCTATCTATCTATCTATCTATCTATCTATCTTCAAACCTATCTATCTATCTATCTATCTATCTATCTATCTATCTATCTATCTATCTATCTATCTATCTTCAAACCTCATCTATCTATCTATCTATCTATCTATCTATCTATCTTCAAACCTCATCTATCTATCTATCTATCTATCTATCTATCTATCTATCTTCAAACCTTACCTATCTATCTATCTATCTATCTATCTATCTATCTATCTATCTATCTATCTTCAAACCTTATCTATCTATCTATCCAATAATGTATGCTAAAATCATACTAACGACTTTCTAAAATCATGCTAGCGATTTGCTAGTCATGCTAAAGTCATGTTGGCGACTTGCTAGTCATGCTTAAATCCTGCTAGCGACTTTGCTAGTCATGCTAAAATCATGCTAGTGACTTGCTAGTCATGCTAAAATCATGCTAGCGACTTGCTAGTCATGCTAAAATCATGCTAGCGACTTTGTTAATCATGCTAGCGACTTGCTAGTCATCCTAAAATCATGCTAACGACTTGCTAGTCATGCTAAAATCATGTTGGCGACTTGCTAGTCATGCTTAAATCCTGCTAGCGACTTTGCTAGTCATGCTAAAATCATGCTAGTGACTTGCTAGTCATGCTAAAATCATGCTAGTGACTTGCTAGTCATGCTAAAATCATGCTAGCGACTTTGTTAATCATGCTAGCGACTTGCTAGTCATCCTAAAATCATGCTAGCGACTTGCTAGTCATGCTAAAATCATGTTGGCGACTTGCTAGTCATGCTTAAATCCTGCTAGCGACTTTGCTAGTCATGCTAAAATCATGCTAGTGACTTGCTAGTCATGCTAAAATCATGCTAGTGACTTGCTAGTCATGCTAAAATCATGCTAGCGACTTTGTTACAGTTTTTCTCAGTTGCGTTGGTGCATTTCTCACAACACTATTTACATTTGCACAACAGTTAATGCATTTCTCAAAACAATTAGTACAAACTGCAAAACCTAGTTGATAACCTGCAAAAGCGTGTCACTTGCTCAAAATGGATAGCTCATTCCTCAAAAGCAAGTATTCATGTCAATGAAAGTGTCAGTGTCATCAAGATGAAAAGTCCTGACACCATTGTTTATGAACAAGATAATCAAATGGCTTTGTCATGTTTTCATTATGACAGTTTACTCTGTAAATTTTTTCCAATGCAAAAAAGTCAGATTTTGGTGACACTTCCTGAAAATTCTCAAGACAACACTATATACTATTTGCACAGCCATTTGAAAACTACAGTAAAGTTAGACATTACTGTATTTAGTGAGGTATCTGAGTACAAGACACTGAATATGTATGTTTTACATTTTTACTGCATATGCTCTTTGCAATTCTAATTTATTCAAAGCATTGTGCAAACAAATAAATACACCCTTATTTACAACAAACATAAACTCCCTTTGGGTAGAGCTGTGCACAACTGTAAACAATATTGCAGTACATATTGGAACTGAACCTACAACATACATAGGTCTGTAAATCATTCATGCACATTTGCAGAAATTGTTCAATTTAGAAGACATTTTCAGGAAAAAAAAGATTTACATTTTTTTTTATAAAAATTTGCTTGACAGATTTTGACAACTAGTTCAACATTTTTGTATGTAATGACTCAAGCAATGAAATGAGGACTATTAGTTTTATATGGAATGACTATTCAGCATTCACAAGTTTAGTTAATTTTGACTGACATGACATAAGCAAATGATAATGTTATAAAACAGCAGAGAGTTGTATGAAAGCAATTGATGCATGTCCAAAAGCATTTGCAATTTGTTGGAAGGAATGAGAAACTGCTACTATGATGTGCACAAATGACTAAATGTTGTGGAGGTTGAAGTAAATGTTGTGCAAATGTAAATAGTGTTGTGAGAAATGCACCAAAGCGACTGAGAAAAACTGTAATCATGCTAGCGACTTGCTAGTTATGCTAAAATCATGCTAGCGACTTGCTAGTCATGCTAAAATCATGCTAGCGACTTGCTAGTCATGCTAAAATCATGTTAGCGACTTGCTAGTCATGCTTAAATCCTGCTAGCGACTTTGCTAGTCATCCTAAAATCATGCTAGCGACTTGCTAGTCATGCTAAAATCATGTTGGCGACTTGCTAGTCATGCTAAAATCATGCTAGCGACTTTGCTAGTCATGCTAAAATCATGCTAGTGACTTGCTAGTCATGCTAAAATCATGCTAGCGACTTGCTAGTCATGCTAAAATCATGCTAGCGACTTTGTTAATCATGCTAGCGACTTGCTAGTCATGCTAAAATCATGCTAGCGACTTTGTTAATCATGCTAAAATCTAGCGATTTGTTAATCATGCTAAAATCATGACTTGCTAGTCATGCTAAAATCATGCTGCTAGCGACTTGCTAGTCATGCTAAAATCATGCTAGCGACTTGCTAGTCATGCTAAAATCATGCTAGTGACTTGCTAAAATCATGCTAAAATCATGCTAGTCGATGCTAAAATCATGCTTGGACGACTGTCTAGTCATGCTAAAATCATCTTAGCGACTTTTGCTAGTCATGCTAAAATCATGCTAGTGACTTGCTAGTCATGCTAAAATCATAGCGACTTTGTCTAAAAATCATGCTAGCGACTTGCTAGTCATGCTAAAATCATGCTAGCGACTTGCTAGTCATGCTAAAATCATCTATGAGTCATGCTAAAATCATGCTAGCGACTTGCTAGTCATAGTCATGCTAAAATCATGCTAGCGACTTGCTAAAATCATGCTAAAATCATGCTAGTCATGCTAAAATCATGCTAGCGACTTGCTAGTCATGCTTAAAATCATGCTAGCGACTTGCTCATGCTAAGTCATGCTAAAATCATGCTAGTGACTTGCTAGTCATGCTAAAATCATGCTAGCGACTTGCTAGTCATGCTAAAATCTTGCTAGTGACTTGTAAAATCATCTTAAAGCGACTTGCTAGTCATCTTAAAATCATGCTAGCGACTTGCTAGTCATGCTAAAATCATGCTAGCGACTTGCTAATCATGCTAAAATCATGCTAGCGACTTGCTAGTCATGTTAAAATCATGCTAGCGACTTTGCTAGTCATCTTAAAATCATGCTTAGCGACTTGCTAGTCATGCTAAAATCATGCTAGCGACTTTGCTAGTCATGCTAAAATCATGCGACTGACTAGTCATGCTAAAATCATGCTAGCGACTTGCTAGTCATGCTAAAATCATGCTAGCGACTTGCTAGTCATGCTAAAATCATGCTAGCGACTTTGCTAAAATCATGCTAGCGACTTGCTAGTCATGTTAAAATCATGCTAGCGACTTTGCTAGTCATGCTAAAATCATGCTAGCGACTTGCTAGTCATGCTAAAATCATGCTAGCGACTTGCTAGTCATGCTAAAATCATGCTAGCGACTTGCTAGTCATGCTAAAATCATGCTAGCGACTTGCTTGCTAAAATCATCATGCTAAAATCATGCTAAAATCATGCTAGTCATGCTAAAATCATAAAATGACTTGCTAAAATCATGCTAAAATCATGCTAGCGACTTGCTAGTCATGCTAAAATCATGCTAGCGACTTGCTAGTCATGCTAAAATCATGCTAGCGACTTGTTAGTCATGCTAAAATCATGCTAGCGACTTGCTAGTCATGTTAAAATCATGCTAGCGACTTTTGCTAGTCATGCTTAAAATCATGCTAGTGATCTTTCTTTTTTTTTGGCTTTTTCTTTCTTTCTAACTAAATCTTTTTTTATAATTTTTCTTACTATTCTTTCTTTTTACTTTTCTTTCTTTTAATCTTTCTTTTTCTTTCTTTTAACTAATCTTTCTTTTTTATCTTTTTCTTTCTTTCTAATTTCCTTTTAATTTTCCTTTTTTTCTTTATTTATATCTATCTTGTACATGCCTTGCCTTTCAGCTTTATCAATCAAACTAAAACTATTTCAAAAGAACTGAAAACCTTTAAACTTTCTTTAAACTAAAAGCTTTTAAAACTACTTAAAATTTACTGGCTAGGCTTTAAGCCCTTAAAGTTTTTAAAAAATTTTTTATCTAGTTTTAATTCTTGTCTTTTTCCCTTTCTTTCAGAGTGTAGAGGACAGTACACTGTTACTGAGTCCATCAAAAAAGCAGCTCAAGGACAAGAAGTCAGAATAAACTGAAAGTCAGCAGTAGATGTATGGTGGTGATGAGTTACACTGGTACTTACAGAAACCTGGAGAAGCTCCTAAACTCCTCATATATTACATAAACAAACTCCAGTCAGGGAAATCCATCTAGATTCAGTGGCAGTGGATCTGGTACTGATTTCACTCTGACCATCAGTGGAGTCCAGACTAAAGATACAGGAGATTATTACTGTCAGAGTTACCACTACATCAACAGTAAAGCTTGCACAAGTGATAAAGAGTCGACAAAACCTCCGCGTCAGAGTCACAGTGACTGCACTGATACAGATGAGAAACGCAGCTGCTGATGGAGGTTATTTGTTATAACAGTCTCATTCAGTCAAAAAAGCTGAAGTCTTGCACTGATTTGTGAGTCTCTTTCTGGGTCTTTGATGTGTTTTTTTTACACAACATCACCATAAATGTATTTTATTCATCATTTAAAATGTTCCACCAAACTGATGATAGGGGGAGGGAAACAGCAGTCAGAGTCCCATGTCCTTTCAAACCCGAATTACACAAAATGTGATCAGCATAAGACTTTTTTATGTTTTGAACATTAAAATTTCATTTGTCATTGTTTCCCTTTTTGCAGTGTAATTTTTCCCCATCTCAAATGTTGTACTGCGTTGAGTATCAGTTTGGAAACTGGTGAAAATCAGCAAATACCATTTTAAATCGTAATTAATAAAATTACAGCTTCACTGGAAATGACACACAATTAAAATATCCTGTCACAAGTGATCTGGGGGATGTCTATTTTAGCCCGCAAGATGTTTTTAATTTTTTTCTCATCTGCAATATGTCTGGGCATTTCCAAACAGATGTCAAAAAAGACGCTTTAAGACGTTTTTGACTTAGAATGTATAAAACTGACATCTTGCAGATGTATGTGTTATCTGGGTCAAGAACTTGTGTGTCAAAACAAAAAAATATTTTTAAAAATTT
>NW_026128666.1:0-7514 GCF_022985175.1 Labeo rohita
TAGAATTGATAATACATTATTAATATTATATTGACTGTTACAATGCAGATGAGACTGTTAAATTTACACTAACATATCAAGATAATTAAATGTTTAAGATCTGAATAGCAGAATAAAACAAAAAAAAAAGGACTAAAATCATCTCTTCTTGATCTTCTGCATAATTAACACATCTTTATTGATTTTTCTTAAGTGAAATATATAATTAGAGGTACAGAGGTACCTCTGATTATATATTTATGTAAAACCATCATGAAATTAATTGTGCTGACTTTACAGTACATGAATTAATAGAGGATTTCAGATGCTGTTAAAGTCAAATGAATGTGTACACAGAGTGCTTTGTTTTCCCAGTTTGTGTTTTAAGTGAACTGCACTAAAAACCTGAAGCAAACTGTACTCACACCACTTCCTGAGGTAGTCAGTGTGTTTGGACTTTGTGGCTTTCTTGTAAAATTCAACTGAATTGATATCAAACACCCTGGAAAGAAGCACTTCTGTGTTTACCCACTGTATGTATGGTGCAGCATATTACAGATGTATGTATTTGTAAATGTTCTGTGTCATTCTGTGTTTTTAAAGTACTATATCTTAATTTCTGCAGCTAGATGAAATGGATTCCAGAGTTGTCAGGCTTAAGCCTGTACGTGATGCTGAGTGCCACATAAAATCAAGAACTGAAAGCCGAACCTTAAGCAGCGCTTCATGAACAAGTTCAAAGGTACGGTGCTCCATATGCTGGAATGACTAAGCGTTTACTGATTTGTAATGTCTCAGAATTATGTACACATTCAGTCACACTTGTCATCATCGCTCTAGGTTGGTCCCTGGACCATACATCATCTTTAGTTCACATTATTTTGTGTCAACTAATATGATCATTTTAGTAGTTAAAACACAATATACAGGTGCATCTAAAAAAAATTTAAATATCATGATGAAAAAGGTTTTATTTTTGTAACTTGTTTAAAAACAACAACAACAGCAAAAAAAACCTGAAACGTTCATATATTCTAGATTTATTACATGTAAAGTAAAATTTTGAAAGGTTTTTTTTTTTTGTTGTTTTAATTTTAATGATTAGAGTTTGCAGCTCTTGAAAGTCAAAATCCAGTCAATACAGTCTCTCAAAATATTAGAATATTTCATAAGATCAAACAGAATGTTTTATCAGGACATTGTATTGAAACCATAGGCATATTAGTTCGACCATATGCAGTGCTTCATAATTTAACAGTGATGTTATAAAGAAGGGTTTCGGTTAGTGCTGGGTGATAGAACCAAAAATCTGTCACACAGAACTTTTTAAGATTCTGCTGGTTTCACAGTAAATCACAGTATTTTCTTCCTTCTTTAGCTTGAGCAAATATTTGACATCAGTATTAATGTACATTCATTCTCTCTTTTACAGATGAAGCAGATGCCGTTATTGAGATGTCAAGACCCTGTTTGCCAGAAGCAAGTTCAGAACAGGTATTGTGTCATTTTGGTTGTGTGTGCTTACTTTATATCTGTACAATAGAAAGTTGATGTAGAGACTTGAGGTAGAGATACACACTGTTAAACAGAAAACACACTGCATTGTGAGGACAAAACAGTTTCTCAGGACATTGTTGTGAAATCATAGACATTTTAATACACCATATATGAAATGGAAAACACACTGCATTGCAAGGACAGAATGGTTTGCCAAGACATTACACCATATGTGTAGCATATACAGGTGCATCTCAAAACATTAGAATATTGTGAAAAAGTTATTTTTTGTTAGTTTTTTTTGGATTCACAAGTTTCAAAATGTTGTGAAGCAGCAGTTCTTCATCCTGTTCCTTTCATCTCCTGCTCTGCACATCTCTCTATCTCACTTGATTCACTGAGGGGACATTTCAGTTACACTGCTCTCTACAGAGGGCCAGAAAGCTCTCGGATTTAATCAAAAATATCTTAATCTGTGTTCTGAAGATGAACAAAGGTCTTACGGGTGAAACGACATGGATTAGTGAAAGTGACTCATGCAGTCCATTTGAAAGTCTTGGTTTTGCTGTCACTGTGGCAATTATCAGCTGCTTTGTTTAAAAAAAAAACATTAAAGCTAAAATACAAAACCTGAATGATGAAAACTTTTTAAATACATTTTTACTCCTTTCCGTTTATTTCTTAAGAATTGTTGTACTTCTGTTAACTATTAAACCATAAGTTGTTTATTATTGAAAGGATTTTTGTATGTTTTGTATGAACATTAATCTTTGTTCATTATTATTGCAATAAAAAAATGACAACAACACAGAATAATGTACAATCACTAGACTAGAGAACAGACTTTGTCTTTCATTTATTTTTCACAAGTCTTTGCTCTCTAGAAAGCATGTCAATTTCAGTTGAAATTCCTATTTTAAGTGCAAGTATTAGCATTATAAATGCTGAATTAATACCAACATAAAATTACATTAAGGACATGCATCAGCAAAATTATGAATGTTCATCCAGTAAATTGGGAATGTTAGACAATAAATATACAGTATTGTCTTATATTAATGTCTGTTAAAGAATGACTGTAAACAAACAAAAATGTTGATGTAAATAAATAAAAACATAGCCACTGTCTCCAAAATGATTTAATGATTCAGTTATGACAGACACAGCAATGCATCATGTTCTGTAAGATCATCAATAGTAATGTGTAACGTTGCATAAAATAAAAATACTCAACAAAACAGGCTAAAACTGCCTCAAATGTATAATTAATGATTGGATTCAACAACTGATAACATAAAAAATATATAATACAATACAACATTTACTGTACAGGGCTCGAAATTAACTTTTTTTTACTTGGTAGCACTGGTGCTCCCAACTTCAAAAAGTTAGGAGCACCGAAAAATTTTAGGAGCACCAAATGAACATTAAGGAGCACCACAACTGCCAGTTGAGCAGATCAGCCAGCACTCGACCCGGCATTTCTTTTTAGTAATGCACCGATCTTGATTCTTCATGGCCGATTCTGATTGCCTTTTTTTTTAAATATTTATTTTACGCCTTAAGCAAGGGACGAGAATGAATGAAAATATGAGTACATGAACAAGATGAACAGCCATAATCAATGTAGGCTCTCTCAATATTCAAAGTGCAAATAGAGACCGAATTTTTCAAGCATGATCCAGAGCTACAGACAACTACACAACCTATTACAGCCTACAGCATAGATATGTTATGTAGCCTAATTTGCGCACATTGGGGACTCGCTCTCTAAACGTGGGGTATTAAAACTTTATTTTTATTTTATCAGTGATTTTGAATGCGGGCGCGCGTTTTACTTTCGGTTTCGTTTTAACGATGGCGCTAAACTTGGCGGTGCTGAGCGTGCAGTCTACAACACAACACATTAATTTAACAAAACTATTTGAAAGTGGTGGGACACAAACGGGATTTTGAAAAGTGTGTCCCCAGTGGAAATTACGCCCCTGCGTGAGTGAAACTCTGAATCTGAGTTATCATTTGATGTGAATGTGCCGTGTTGTACAGTATATTGAGACGGAGGCGCCAGAATTGCGTCTGACAGAATGTGCGCTGCAGCACGAAATAGTATATTTCTTCTAAAGCAGATTGTGGAGACATTTTATTTGTCCACAATCAAAAATCGTCATATCACACACCCCTAATTGCAATGTAGTTTGTGCAAATCCGGAACAGAGATTGGTTAAGAGAGAAAAAAACGGCCGGTTCAGTTTGAGCGGAGCGCAGTGTCAGTGACAGGGAGTGATTGACGGCTAATATCTAAAATCTGCATTAAAGTTAAGAATGTAAAGATCAAGTTTAATTCGTTATGTAATGTTGGAGAGAACGGCGAAACTTCACTGTATCAGCTCACAGCAGTCTGGGCAGTAGTTAGGCTAGCGAAAGTTTTGTAAAGAAATGAAAACAAGTCGCACCACAACGATTTCTCGCACTCGCACAAATGCTCCCAAATATATTTTGAGGTCGCGCAGATTAAATTTTGGGAGCACATGCGACCAAAACATTCGCAATTTCGAGCCCTGCTGTATTAGTCATAAAATTCATTGATCTGAGAAAAGTTTGAGTGAAAATGCCAACTGAAACAATAATTTCAAAAACATACTCCAATGCTAGATAGGTAAACTGTAAATGAAGATCATATGGAATAAAAATATTTTTTTATATATTGAAAATAATTTTTTTATTTTTATTTTTGTAAATAGCTAGTGAGTTAATATTTGTTCAATCACTTAATTATTATTTGTTCCATATTCTGCTTATCTTGATAAAATAGTTCACAAAAAATACACTTAAATTTATTCATTTTAACAATATACAGAAGAATGCAGCCTAAACAAAGATTGTGAAAGCTTCATACACTGCATGAAGGAGATCCTATAATACTTTATCATGAATTTATTGTAAACTATACTTTATTATTATATATGATTAATATAATATTCTAAATATGATAGTTTTATTATAAAATGTGTTTCAAATGTCAGACACTCATCTGAAATTATACTGATTATCTGATTCTTACATTTCTTGTCAAAAAATTACAAATTCACTCAGTTATTTATCATATTCATTATTGTGCTTTTCGCCCAACTAATAATGAAACTTATTACCCCAAATATTAAGCTTTTATTTATTCTTCAGTCATAAACAAACACAAAAAAGCCTCTGTCCTGCTCTCATGCTCTGGTTTTGAACTACTGGTTCAATCTATCTGGTATCAATTGTCAACAATTGGTTTGTTGGTTTGTTTTAAATGTGAAATTCATTGTATGAAAACTAAAACGTGATTTTTATTTTCAGCAGCAGGACCAGAGAATCATGATGATGATGATGATGATGATGATGAAACACTTCTTCTTTTTGAAGATCAATAAAGCTTTTATCATTTGTTAAATAAAATCGAAAATGAATGAGCTGATCAAAATTATTTGAACAAAAAAAAAAATTGATATGCTAATTTTTCAATTTTCAACAACTTTGTTGTTAATATTTTTGAAAATAATTAATGTTAATTATTTATTAGATTAATATGGGAAATGTCATTGACTAAATGCTAAATAAATGCTGTAAATGTGTTTCTGGTCATCACTTGATGTTTCCAGAGGCAGAACAGATACTTCATGATAGAATTTAAAAGCTGAGACTTTGTTCTTATCAGAAGTAACAAAGGCCAAAGCTTGCTGTGATTATTGGACGTCAGCCCTGATACAAATAATGTTTAGTGATATTTTATTCCTGCATCAGCTGAAAACAGCATTGACCAAAAGATCGATTTTAGGATTTAACAATCAATTCAATTTTCAGTTTATTAAAATGAAGATCTATTAAAACTGAGAATCAATCAATATTGTCAACCCAGTCCTGCCAGTCATACGAGCAGCCTTTTTTGAACACACGGGGCAAAAGGCTCATGAGGTAATCTACAGGACTGTATTTCACAATTCAATTACTCATAGAGACTAGTATAGTGGTTCTCAAAGTGTGGAGCCTCGTTTTTGAACTGTGCAGAGCTGTAGCTGAAGAGTTAGGCTACTACATTACTGTATTTTAATGTCATTGAAGCTCATCATGGTGGTACATGGTGGCCAACTATTTTCTGAGGTGGTACTTGGTATAACAAGTTTGAGAACCACTGGACTAGTAGATAGTAATTAATAATCTAACCAAGCATAATTTATGATTTTAAAAATGACTTCATATCAGAATTATGAAAATGTGTGTCATAAAAACAAATGATGTTGAAACTTGATGTACATGTTTAAAGATTCAATTTAAGATGAAAGTTTAATTTTTTTTTTTACGTACATAGTTCAAAAAAGTAGACTAAATGTAATGTACATAGTTCAAACAATAGCAACTTTTTTATATTGTTTGGCAAATTCTTCATACATAAACTTTGGGCTAATCACATTTTTGATTGATTGTACCTCACATCTTTTTGTTTCATGAGGCTAGCGATAAAAACAAGTCGCACCACAACGATTTCTCGCACTCGCACAAATGCTTCCAAATATATTTTGAGGTCGCGCAGATTAAATTTTGGAAAAATATGCGACCAAAACCTTCGCAATTTCGAGCCCTGCTGTATTAGTCATAAAATTCATTGATCTGAGAAATGTTTTAGTGAAAATGCCAACTGAAACAATAATTTCAAAAACATACTCCAATGCTAGATAGGTAAACTGTAAATGAAGATCATATGGAATAAAAATATTTTTTTTATATATTGAAAATATTTTTTTTTATTTTTATTTTTGTAAATAGCTAGTGAGTTAATATTTGTTCAATCACTTAATTATTATTTGTTCCATATTCTGCTTATCTTGATAAAATAGTTCACAAAAAATACACTTAAATTTATTCATTTTAACAATATACAGAAGAATGCAGCCTAAACAAAGATTGTGAAAGCTTCATACACTGCATGAAGGAGATCCTATAATAATTTATCATGAATTTATTGTAAACTATACTTTATTATTATATACGATTAATATATTCTAAATATGATAGTTTTATTATAAAATGTGTTTCAAATGCCAGACACTCATCTGAAATTATACTGATTATCTGATTCTTACATTTCTTGTCAAAAAATTACAAATTCACTCAGTTATTTATCATATTCATTATTGTGCTTTTTGCCCAACTAATAATGAAACTTATTACCCCAAATATTAAGTTTTTATTTATTCTTCAGTCATAAACAAACACAAAAAAGCCTCTGTCCTGCTCTCATGCTCTGGTTTTGAACTACTGGTTCAATCTGTCTGGTATCAACTGTCAACAAATGGTTTGTTGGTTTGTTTTAAATGTGAAATTCATTGTATGAAAACTAAAATGTGATTTTTATTTTCAGCAGCAGGACCAGAGAATCATGATGATGATGATGATGAAACACTTATTTTTTTAGATCAATAAGGCTTTTATCATTTGTTAAATAAAATCGAAAATGAATGAGCTGATCAAAATTATTTGGAAAAAAGAAAATTAATTGATATGCTAATTTTCTAATTCTGCACAACTTTGTTGTTAATATTTTTGAAAATAATTGATGTTAATTATTTATTAGATTAATATGGGAAATGTCATTGACTAAATGCTAAATAAATGCTGTAAATGTGTTTCTGATCGTCACTTGATGTTTCCAGAGGCAGAACAGATACTTCATGATAGAATTTAAAAGCTGAGACTTTTTTCTTATCAGAAGTAACAAAGGCCAAAGCTTGCTGTGATTATTGGACGTCAGCCCTGATACAAATAATGTTTAGTGATATTTTATTCCTGCATCAGCCGAAAACAGCTTTGACCAAAAGATCGATTTTAGGATTTTACAATCAATTCAGTTTTCAGTTTATTAAAATGAAGATCTATTAAAACTGAGAAATCAATATTGTCAACGCAGTCCTGCCAGTCATACGAGCAGCCTTTTTTAAATGCACGGGGCAAAAGACTCATGTATTTCACAATTCAATTACTCATAGAGACTAGTATAGTGG
>NW_026128667.1:0-7511 GCF_022985175.1 Labeo rohita
ACTTGCTTCTTGGACTGTCACTCCACTCCAAAAAAAACATGATTGATTTGCTCAAGACTGCAGTGGACAAGGCACTAGAGAGTGATAATGGACACCTTGATCTTTTTCTTCGATTCCTCCTTGGTTTGTCACTCCAGTCCAATCAGCGACTCTTACAGGGTCTGTTGACACAACAGGATGGAAGTGACCAAATCAAAAAGGAAATAGTCCAGTACATCAAGCAGAAATTTGAAGCTAATCTGTCTCCAGAGAGATCCATCAATCTGTTCTACTGTCTGAATGAACTGAACGACCAAACTCTGGTGAAAGACATTCAGACCCACCTTAGCAAAGGAAGTCTCTCATCTACTGATCTTTCACCTGCCCAGTGGTCTGCTTTGGCCTTTGTGTTGTTGACATCAGAGGAGGAGCTGGAGGAGTTTGAGCTTCAGAAATTCAAGAAATCAGACGAGTGTCTCATTAGATTATCAGCAGTCATCAAAACCTCCAAAAGAGCTCTGTAAGTGATTTATCTAGGGTTCCCATGCATCCTGGAAAACCTGGAAAAATTATATATATATGTACATATGTATATGTATGTATATATGTATATATGTATATATATATATGTATGTATGTGTATATATATATACACTACCGTTCAAAAGTTTGGGGTCAGTAAGACTTGTAATAGTCTTTAAAGAAGTCTCTTATGCTCATCAAGGCTGCATTTATTTGAGTAAAAGTATAGAAAAAAAAACAGTAATATTGCAACATGTTTTTACAATATAAAATAATGTCTTTTTATTTTAACATACTTTAAAATAGAATTTATTCCTGTGATGAAAAGCTGAATTTTTATCAGCTGTTACTCCAGTCTTAAGTGTCACATGATCCTTCAGAAATCATTCTAATATGCGGATTTATTATTAGAATGATCAATGTTGGATAATATCAACAGTTGTGCTGCCAAATATTTTTTGGAACCTGTGATTTTTTTTTTTTTTTTCCCCAGGATTCTTTCATGAATAACAAGTTTAAAAAGTACAGTGTTTATTCAAAATATAAATATTTTATAACAATGTAAATAATTTATTATTAACTTTTAATAAACTTTTAATTGTTAACTTAATACATCCTTGGTGAATAAAAGTATTAATTTCTTTAAAAAAAAAAAAGAAAAAAAGAAACAATAAAAATGTACTGACCCCAAACTTTTGAATGGTAGTGTGTGTGTGTGTATATATATATATATATGTGTGTGTATGTTTTTTTTTTTTTTTTTTTTTAGAAATTAGAAAAATATAAAATGTTCTGAAAAAGTTTTGCTGTTTTGGAAAATTATATATTAAAAAAGTAATATCTAATTATTCTGTAATCTTATTTCACTGTAGGCTAAATGATTGTGGTTTAACAGACAAAAGCTGTTCAGCTCTGGCTACAGTTCTTGGATCAGATACCAGTCTGAAAGAGCTGAACATGAGCAATAATAATCTACAGGATTCAGGAGTGAAGCTGCTTTGCACTGGACTGGAAAATATGAAGTGTCATTTGGAGATACTGAGGTAAGTTGTGTGACAATAGACAAAAACTGAGCTCAACAAAAACAAAGTGAAAAACATAATTAGATAATGAACAAGTCTGTAAGTTGTGCATCAACATAATTTTATATTTACATTTGCCATGGTGTTCTTTTTCTAATTTGGTCAGTCATTGACACTGTCCTAAGCCAATTCATTGTGCTATACCTGTCACGGTACATGGATCGGCTGTGTTCTCAGGTCTCGTGATTTGGTGTCCTGTGGTTACGTCATGCTCGTTGCGTCAGCTGCCAATCAGTCCCCGCACCAGGTGTCTCTCATTCCCGTCAGCTACATATACTCACCTCATTGTCTTCTTCCCCGTCTGATAGTTGCACCGGACGCTGGACTGTCTCGTTGGTTTTCGTCGTGTCTCCCTGTTGGATTGTATATTCTCGTCGTTGATCGTTGTGTGGATGTGTATTTCGTCACGGGAGTTTTCACCACATCACCATCAGCCATCTAGCCCCTGCGCCACCCAGCCGAGAGATCCCCTCATCACCACGGAGTTTGTGTTCACCTTGTCTTCAATAAATCCTTGTGTTTCACCTGCAGTTGCTTCCATCTCGTTCATTTCACCGTTACAGAACTATCAGACCACTTATGGAAGCAGCAGGCTCCACCCCACCCACGGCCGAGGAGGTTTTACGTTCCTGCGTCTCTCGGCTGGAATCCCAGGAGAAGAGCTCGGCGGATACGGGAACAGCGATCCGAGCTCTTGTGGCGCAGGTATCCGAGCTCACCCAGCGGATGCAACACTGGCAGCTCCCCACTGCGCCAACCCCACCACCCATGCCGCCCACCCATCCTGAACCATCCGGAGCGGCTCAGACGTCCGAGCCCCGCCTTCCCCCCACCGGAGCTGTACAGCGGTGAGCCGAACTTTTGCCGGGCTTTCCTCACTAGATGCTCCATGCACTTCACGTTGCAACCGCGCACGTTCTCTAGTGAGGAGAGCAAGGTGGCGTTCGCGCTCACCCTGTTAACGGGGAAGGCGGCACTGTGGGGGACGGCGGTATGGGAGAACCAAGATCCGTGTTGCGCCTCGTTCTTGGCGCTCGCCGCCGAGATGAAGCGGGTGTTTGACCGCGCGGCCTCTGGGAGGGAGGCCGCGCGGCGACTGACGGATCTCAGACAGGGGGGAGAGATCCGTCTCAGACTTTTCTATTGAGTTTCGCACCCTGGCGGCGGAGTGCCGATGGAACGAGGAGGCGCAGTGGGACATGTTCCTGCATGGGCTGGCTGACCGCGTCCAACGTGAGATCTACACCCTGGAGCTACCCGCAGATCTCAACGGCCTCATCGATCTGGCACTGCGGGTAGACGCTCGACTCTCCCGAGCCGAGCGGCGGTGTTTACCCGCTCGGCTTCCCCCTGGGAGGGACCTCCAGCTCGAGCCAGTGGCAACGACGCGGTCGGTCTATTCCAAGATCACGAGCCCATGCAGGTGGGTCGAGCTCGGTTGACGCGGGAGGAGAGGGAGAGGCGGAGATCTCACGGCCTCTGCCTGTACTGCGGGGCGGCGGGGCATTTCGCCTTTAGCTGCCCGGTAAAAGGGCCAGCCCGGCAGTAAAGATGGGGCTACTGTCGGGTGGGATCTCCGCTACCAAGTCCTCGTCCAGATCGACCTCCACGCTCCTCCCGGTCAGGCTTAGATGGCAACGTCTGGACCTGCACTGCACTGCACTCTTGGATTCTGGGGCTGAAGGTAACTTCATGGATTTTTCGTTTGCTTGTCATAATCATGTTCCCCTCCTCCCCCTCACCAGTTCTATTGCAGTCCACGCACTCAATGGTCAGACGCTTCCCACCATCACCACCATCACGGAACCCATCACTCTCACGGTATCTGGTAACCACCGTGAGAGCATCTCCTTCTACATCCTGGACTCCCCTCACGCACCCGTTGTTTTAGGACACCCCTGGCTCATTAAACACAACCCACGGATTGATTGGCAGCTAAGATCGGTGTCTGAGTGGAGCGTTAAGTGTCATGAGTCTTGTCTTGTGTCTGCCTGTCCGTCTGTATCTGAGTCTGTGTTGCAGGAGAAGGCGGCGGATCTGTGTAACGTGCCCGCGGAGTACCTCGACCTGAAGGAAGTGTTCAGTAAGTCTCGGGCTGCTTCTCTCCCTCCTCATCGTCCCTATGACTGTGCTATAGAATTACTGCCAGGTACGTCTCCGCCTAAGGGCAAGTTATACTCACTTTCTATTCCTGAGAGAGAGGCTATGGAGAAATATATTTCTGATTCTCTAGCAGCCGGGTTCATTCGACCCTCCTCTTCTCCAGCGGGGGCGGGGTTCTTTTTTGTGGGGAAGAAGGATGGATCTCTGCGACCTTGTATTGATTACCGAGGGCTGAATAATATCACGGTAAAGAACACCTACCCCTTGCCGTTGATATCTTCAGCCTTCGAGAGGTTGCAGGGAGCATCGATCTTCACTAAATTGGACTTAAGAAACGCTTATCATTTGGTTCGCATCAGGAGGGGAGATGAATGGAAGACCGCCTTTAATACCCCCAGGGGGCACTTTGAGTACTTGGTCATGCCCTTCGGCTTGTCCAACTCCCCAGGTGTCTTTCAGGCACTCGTTAATGATGTGTTGAGAGATATGGTCGATCAGTTCATATATGTCTACCTGGACGACATATTGATTTTTTCTTCTTCTCTCCAGGAACATGTTCAACACGTCAGACGAGTGCTTCAGAGGCTGCTAGAGAATGGGCTTTTTGTCAAGGCGGAGAAATGCGACTTTCATGCACAGTCTGTCCCTTTTCTAGGGTACATTGTGTCGGCCGAGGGCATGCGCATGGATCCCGAGAAGATCAAGGCTGTGGTAGATTGGCCAAGTCCAGATTCCCGTAAGGCCCTACAGAGGTTTCTGGGGTTCGCCAATTTTTACCGGCGTTTTATTCGCAATTACAGCCAACTAGCCGCGCCTCTGACTGCCTTGACCTCTCCCAGAATGGCGTTCAGGTGGTCAGACGCAGCTGAGGCTGCGTTTGCCAACCTCAAGCGCCGCTTTGTTTCAGCCCCCATCCTTATTACCCCTGATCCGTCACGTCAGTTCGTGGTAGAGGTCGACGCGTCAGAGGTGGGGGTAGGTGCGGTGCTTTCCCAGCGCTCACCCTCGGACGACAAAATGCATCCCTGCGCGTTTTTCTCTCATCGTTTGTCGTCAGCAGAGTCTAATTATGATATTGGTAACAGAGAGCTGTTGGCAGTCAAGCTAGCACTGGAGGAGTGGCGCCACTGGTTGGAGGGATCGGGGGTACCCTTTATGGTTTGGACCGATCATAAGAACCTAGAATACATCAGAACCGCCAAAAGACTAAACTCGAGGCAGGCTAGGTGGGCACTTTTTTTCGGACGTTTTGATTTTACTCTTTCGTACCGCCCGGGTTCCAAAAATGTCAAACCCGATTCTTTATCTCGAATTTTTGACCGCTCCGATCGCCCGTCCACTCCCGAGAGTATTTTTTCTGAGACACTTATTGTTTCTACCCTCAGTTGGGAGGTCGAATCGAAGGTTAAGACAGCCTTACATGGGGTAACGCCTCCGGCCGGTTGCCCACCTAACCGTTTGTTTGTGCCAGAAAGTCTTCGGTCCGAAGTTATCCAGTGGGGTCATTGTTCCAATGTAGCATGTCATCCAGGGGTAAGTCGCACCTTACATTTGGTCAAGCAAAGATTTTGGTGGCCACTCATGGCTCGTGATGTTCGCAGTTTTGTTTTGGCTTGCTCAGTTTGTGCCATTGGTAAGACTTCTAACAGACCTCCAGATGGGCTCTTACAACCGCTGCCAATCCCTTCGAGACCCTGGTCCCACATTGCGCTAGATTTTGTTACCGCCCTCCCACCCTCTCAGGGTAACACGGTAGTTTTAACCGTGGTGGACCGGTTCTCGAAGGCGGTTCATTTCATTCCCTTGCCCAAATTACCTTCAGCCAAGGAGACAGCGGTAGTGGTCATTGATCACGTCTTTCGGTTACATGGCCTCCCGACAGACGTGGTCTCTGACAGAGGGCCCCAGTTTGTGTCCAAATTTTGGCGAGAGTTTTGTAGACTTCTGGGGGCCACTGTTAGTCTCTCTTCGGGGTTCCATCCCCAAAGCAATGGGCAGACTGAGAGAGCCAACCAAGATTTGGAGAGAACACTACGATGTACGGTCGCTCAAAATCCTTCCTCCTGGAGTCAGCAGCTGTCGATGGTGGAGTACGCACACAATTCCTTACCAGTATCGGCCACGGGCCTTTCCCCATTTGAATGTAGTATAGGTTACCAGCCACCTATTTTTCCCAGTCTGGAAGCCGAAGTTGCGGTCCCCTCCGCTCACGCCTTCGTCCAGAGGTGCCGTCGCACATGGTCCAGAGCCCGCGAGACTCTGGTCCAGGTGGGAGCGCGCACCAAGGCCAAGGCCGATCGCCACCGGTCACCCCGTATACGTCGTCGGTTCCAAAGTGTGGCTTTCTACTAAGAACATTCCTCTCCGATCCGTTTCGAATAAACTTGCTCCCAAATTCATTGGCCCGTTTTCTGTCACCAAGATCATTAGTCCGGTGGCAGTCCGCCTTAATCTCCCTCCAGCGTACAGGAGGATTCATCCCGTGTTCCATGTGTCAAAGATCAAGCCTGTGTTTTTTGCTCGTATTAATCCGCCAGTCCCGGTTCCCCCACCGCCGCGGCTCGTAGACGGGGAACCAACCTATTCGGTCAACCGTATTCTGGACTCTAGGCGGAGGGGACGCGGATTCCAGTACTTGGTGGACTGGGAAGGTTACGGTCCGGAGGAGAGAAGTTGGGTACCTGCCAGAGACATTCTGGATCACTCTCTTATTGATGAATTCAATCAACAGGTACAGGAGGCTGGGAACGTCAGGGGACGTTCCTAGGAGAAGGGGTACTGTCACGGTACATGGATCGGCTGTGTTCTCAGGTCTCGTGATTTGGCTTTTTCCCTTGTGTTTCCCTGGGTTTTTATTTGTATTTCTCGTTGAAAAACCGTTTTTGGATTGTATTTCTAGGGATTTAACCCCATTTTTAAAAGCCCTCTAGTGGAAAAATTCCCCCCAAAAACACCCCGGAAAAAATTTTTTGTTTACCCTTTTTAAAAATTTGTGTTTTTTTTTTTTTTAAATTTTTTTTTTTTCCAAACCTTAAATTTTAAGTTACCCAAAATTTTTTTTGGGTTAATTTTTAAAATAAAAAAGGGTTTTAATTTTTTTTACAAAATTTATAATGGTTTTCCTCCCAAAATGGTTTTTTATTTTAAAATTTTTTTACCAAAAAAAGGATCAAAATTTAAATTTTAATTAATTTTAATTTAAGAAAAAATTTTAAAAAATGGTTGTTTTTTTTTTTTTTTTAAAAAATTTTTTAATTTTAAAACCTTAAATTTTAAGACCAAAAAAATTTTGTTTTAGATGTTTAAATTTTTGCATTTGTTTGTTTAATTTTTTTTAAAAAATAGGCCTTTTAAAGGAACTCCTTCCCTTTTAAAACTGGGGTTTGGTAAAATTTTAAAATTTTCTTTTAAAATTAAGGGCAGGGGAAAATTTTTAATTTTAATTTATATTTTAATTTAATTGGAAAAGAAATTGGTTTTGGCAAAAAAGGGATTTAAATTCTTAAAACTTTTGGAAAAAATTGAAATTTTTGGGGAACCCGTGCGTTTAATTCCTTTTTGAAATTAGATAAGTAAAAAAGCTATTTATTTTGGGGTTTTTTAAAAAAACAAATTAATTTCTAAAACTAATTAAAGCTTTTTCGGGGCAAAAAAAATTAAAAGCCAGGGTTTTCCAAGAAATTCTAAAACGCAGGGGCGGGCGGCTTATATTCCCCCTTTCCCCGGAAAATTACAAATTTTAACCAGGGGGAAAAAAGGTTTAAAGGGGGGATTCCCTTATTTGCCAGGGAAAATTTTAAAAGGGTTTTTAAAATTATTTTTTTG
>NW_026128668.1:0-7510 GCF_022985175.1 Labeo rohita
CAGATATATTTATCATGTCTGTCAGGTATGTATTCGCTGAGGTTCGGTTCATTTTTGTGAAGCGCTCCTGTTGAGTCGACAGAAAGCGCATCAGGTTTTTTTCATATATATATATATATATAAAAGCACCGTTTGCAACGTTTTGGTGATCTAGTGAGTGCACACAAATAAAAGTACTCTTTACAGTTCCGAATGATGTATTACTTCTACATTTATAAGCAAACATGACTGAAAAAAATGACTGAAAAGCGATCGCGCTGGCGCTGCATGTCCTGCAAA
The DNA here is from genome assembly GCF_022985175.1 of Labeo rohita. Taxonomy (NCBI): domain Eukaryota; kingdom Metazoa; phylum Chordata; class Actinopteri; order Cypriniformes; family Cyprinidae; genus Labeo; species Labeo rohita. The sequence continues at coordinate 280 of NW_026128668.1, forward strand.
GCGCACTTCAGCTTCCTCCGCACAAATGATTGGATATGCGAGTAATAGCACACATTTATCTAGGTTTAACATTTAAACAAACATTGTTTTATACTTGAACTGTTTTACATCTATATATTTTATTTTAGGCAAGTCGTGATGATTTGAGAAGGCAAAATTGATCAAACAGACCAGGGGCGTCGCTAGGGCTGAATGTTCACACAGAAAAAAATTGGTGCTTCAGCGGTTCTTTGGTGTGATTGTGGTGCTATATATAGCACCGTTAGTGTATAAAGAACCGGTCAAGCCCCTGTCTGGTTCTTGAGTGGTTCTTTGGGGACGTTAAGGTGCTATATAGCACCACTGCCATACAAAGAACCTGTTAAGCCTCTGAATTTGACAAAGGTGCCATATAGCACCTTTTAAAATAGGTGCTATATAGCACTAAAAGTGGTTCCCCTATGATTACGAGCCAAAGAACCACTTTTAGTGCTATATAGCACCATTTGTTTTTAGAGTGTTGATTTCCACGGAATTTGTCAAAGTTTGAATGAATTAATGAAAAGTTGGTCATTACACTTAAATCAAGTCGCGATATAGACTAGTATCTGTAAATATTATGCCGCAAAAGACTATTTAAATATGAATCCTGCATGTTCTGCATGTCTTTTTATGAATGAAAGGGGCGGACGCGCGGTTTCTTTACGTGTAATACTGATGCGCGTGTGACGCTCGCAGTGATTTCAGCGTCTGCAGTTTCACTAAATGAGGACATAAATATAGGGATGGCCCGATACCATTTTTTTCCAAACCGATACGAGTACGAGTATTTGAATTTGTGTACTTGCCGATACCGAGTACCGATACCGATATTTCTACCGCAAAAGTAACTACAGGCTCCCAGAAAAGAAGACAGAAGATTATTTTAGAACACAGATAAGAAGACTGTTTTTATTTTTTTTAACAAGTCTAAAATAAATAATGATTAAAAAAAATAAATGTAGGCAATTTCAAATCAAAAATAAATTATATATATTTCTGTGTAAACAAAAAGCCTCAATGCTGGCACTGTCTTCACAACTGACAAAATATAAATAAAACATATTGTACAGTCAAAACTGTCAACTCAACAATATATCAATGAAATATTTGACAGCGTCTCCAGCTTTCAATTTAACTAAATTTCAATGTAACTGTTGTGTAGTCTCAATTAAACATTTACATATTTCAATTAAACAAAACATCAATGTAACTATTACATTGATGTTTACAGCAGTGTATAACACACAAGCTGTTTAAACACTCAAGGGAATTTCTGCAATGATTAACTCTTTCGCAATTATTAAGGGAAATCAATCACATGAATAATGTATTGGTTTCCATAACACTCGAGGAATGCTGTATGATGGACAGACGGATGGCTGGCTGGATGAACAGATAAGTGGACAGATAGATACATGGATGGATGGATGAATGGGTGAACAAACCGCTAAGTGGTTGGATCCACCTGTCTATCCATCCATCCATCCATCCATCCATTTCCTCCATCTGTCCACTTTTCTGTTCATCTATCATTTATCTGTCCACTTATCTGTTTGTTCATCCATCCATTCATCTGTCCACGTATTTGTTCATCCATCCACTTATCTATTTGTTTATCTATCCAAATATTCATCTATGCATTAATCCATGGATGGATGATCAAACAGATAATTAAACAAAACATCAATGTAACTATTGCAAGTCTCAATTAAACTACTGCATATTTAAATGAAACAACAATTAAACTATGTGGCACAGTGACAGTACCCTTGTTTCAATTAAACAAACATTTCAGTAAGCAATGTGATCTGAACTAGCTTAGGTACTTTTTGGGAGAATGAGAGGCAGGTTCTTTTTGATGAACAAAATCATCTCTGCATGATCAGCTGTGATTCTGTTTCTGTCTTCATTCACAATATGTGACACTGAGCTGAACAGCCTTTCACTGTCAACACTACTGCATGGTGCTGAGAGGTATCTGGATGCCATTTTGGCCAGAGTAGGGAACCGCACTTTGTTAACTGCCCAGTATTGTAGTGGTTTGTCTTCTCGAGAAATTGTGGTCTCCCCTAGGTATGTCTCTAATTGTGCAGTAGAACCTACTTGAGCTCTGTTTAGAGAGACTGGTGCTTGCTCATCTGCTATTTCATCAAATATACTGTCCAGGCTGCTGCTTGCCTGGTCCCTGCGTGGTTTTCTGGCAGGAGGTTCGTGCAGGTCATGATTCTCCTCTTCTCCAGACGACCTCAACAGCTCACGCATCAGCATCTCCTTGGCATTTGCAGCAGTGTTGGTGTTAGAGAAAAAAAGATTTTTATACCTATAACAGAGGGAGAAAATTAGGCATCTGACAATACATATTTATTAAAATAACATAGCCTAATCAAATAATTTATTAAATGAAAATTAAATACTAAAATGTACTTTTCAGCAATACACAGGCAACTTTGAACTCACTATCTAGCACACATACACGCACATAAACACACACACGCACACAGTCACAGATACACACACACACACACACACACACACACACAGACAGACACACACAGACAGACACACACACACACAGATACAAACACACACACGCACACAGACAGACAGACAGACACACACACACACACACACACACACAGAGACGCACACACACCTACCTGGGGTCGAGTAGAGTAGCGATGCTGTAGAGGGGTTGTTCTTCCACATCAGAAAATCGCCTCCTGACAGCTGCAGCTAAAGTCCCTTTCATAGTTTTGATGCCATGGTCATCGTCGGTCTCTCTAGACAGAAATCGCTGCAGTACAGTGACAGCAGGAATCACATCTGCTGCCATAGCTTCAGAAGAGCTAACTTTTCGTGTTAACTCCTCAAACGGACCCAGAACAGTTACAACCTTCTCCAGCAGTGCCCACTGGTGAGCCGTAAGATTATCAGGAAGTTCATGTTCGGACACAAAAACTCCTAGAGCCCGTTTCTGCTCAATCAGAGACTGGATCATGTAAAATGTACTGTTCCAGCGGGTCTGTACGTCCTGCTGTAGACGTTTTGCAGGCTGACCGATCTCTAACTGAATGTCTTCGAGGCAGGAGTAGGCTAGAGGAGAATGTTTGAAATGGCCAACGATTTTGCGTCCAATAGCCAATGCATCAGCAACACTTCTCTGAGACAAAAGTCCTTCGTGGACCACCAGCTGGAGAGTGTGAGCGGCACAAGGTAAGCTGGGGAGTCCAGCATCATTCATGCCCTTAATCATATTTCTAGCGTTGTCTCGTAGCACGACGTGGACAGAGGTTTTCGGAATGCACCAGGTCTGAAGCATCCCATCAAACGCGTCTGCTATGGCTTTGCTGGTGTGCGAACCCCGAAACGGCTTTGCTTGCAAGGTGGCATGGCGAAGAGAAAAGTTGTCATCAATCCACTGTACAGTTAAACTGAGCAGAGACATTGGGCAGACACTGCTTGACCAAATATCTGTTGTAAAACTGACGGCCGAAACGTCACGCAACAGTCCACTGACTTGCTTTTTCACGTCATGAAACACTTTCGGTAGCATAGCGGTTGTAATGTGATGGCGACTCGGAATTTCGTATCGCGGCTCCAGTATGCCAAGAAGATGTCGAAATCCTATATTTTCAACAGCCGACAATGGCTGGTCATCAAGTGCAATAAAGTATGCAATTCCCTCTGTTATTTTTAGTGCCCGTGGATTATCTCCTGACATCTTCTCGCGCTTCTGTAAAACCTGTGTCAATGTTGGCTGCTGATTTGCTTGTTTAGCTTGACTAAACTGTGTGTATTCAGCGCTATGATGCGTCTTCAGATGTTTAATGAGATTGCTGGTGTTAAACGATGTACTTTCTTTTCCTCCTCTCGACACTTTAGCTGAACATAACTTACAGTCTGCCTTGCTGCTGTCATCCTCCCTTATCTTGAAATGAGCCCAAACCGCCGACATTTTACGTTCTTCAGTTAACCTAGACAAAGCGGCGGCTCGCGGCGGCCAGTTTGGTTTAAAAAAAAATGTACGTGGTATCGGTGCGTGGTATCGGCTCATTTTTATGAGTACGAGTACGAGTATATGAGGACAGTATCGACCCGATACCCGATACCAGTATCGGTATCGGGCCATCCCTACATAAATACATTAACAACATCTCCAAAACTGCTCTAAGAGTCACTTCATGAGCATTTCAGTGTTTCATTTGAGTAAATCAAGCGTCAAATATACACACAGAAATTTACAGGTATTCACGGCAACCCGTCAAAGTAAAAGTTCGGTTTAACTTTATTAACCATTCAGTATTATGTACGTGCTACTACTACGACTACTACTATTAATTAATTAAAAAAAAAATACAAATTCTTCACACAATATTTCTTCCATGTTTTAAATTTGAATAGTAAATACCCTTTATTTGCCAAAAATAAAATATCATTTTCATTAGAAGATCAATTTAATTAATATTGTATACCTTCGTTTGATAACCAGAACAGTACACAACACAGAATTCCATAAGGTTATTGTAAAAATAAATAAAAGTTGTTTTATGCATTCAAATAAACAGACATGCTAAAACATATTTGGTAACAATAAAACGTAAAGTGAGAAAAAAATAAAACATTTCATGGGGTCCTAAACATGTAATTTTTCTTAACTTTTGATAAATTGGCGGTAAATCGTATAAGATTCATGGTTTTAATTAATTACACATGATTAATTACATTTTGATTAACAAAATTAAATTTAACCATTAAAAAGAAGTCCAGAAAAATGAAAACAGACAAACAGAAAAAAAAAAAAAAAAAAAAAAAAAAAAAAAAAATGGGAAAAAAAGGGGCCTATTTTTTGCATGCAACTATATATTTGAAGAGTTTGGTTGCAAAACGCGATAAACGCCATTTTTTGACATTTGGATTTTATTATTGGAAATCACTGTTCAGATGTACCTTAATCCATGTGTGAATTGCTGCCATTAATACAATTTAAGAATTTACATTTTAGGCCTACTATAAAATGTATTTTTTCACAAAACGCGATATCCGCCAGACCAGTTTCTTTACAAAGTGCGATATAACCAGGGTTCGAAATTAACACCCGCCAATCCGCCAAATGCGGGTTAAAAATCATTTTGGCGGGTATTGATAAAGACTTACCAGCCAGTTTGGCCGGTGAAGCATGAGCCAATCATGCAAATCATGTCAGAGACGCTCTGGGTCATTTGTCCCCTCCGTCCTACATTTCACATGAACACTACACTACGGGTGACGTTTTAGATACCTATTGGCCGCAGCGCGCAGATACTGTACGCTTCGGTTTGCGGGTCCAATCAACGACGACAAGAGCGCGAAAATACAAACAAGAAATAGGAAATATCGGATGAGCAAAGAGGACTGAGCTGGACAGCGAAATAAGCTAAAATCAAAATGCTGCGGTGGTTAGGACAGACGTCAGGATCACGCGAGCGCAGCATCCCCTGGGAAGAGAGTCAATGCCGGTGAAGTGCTCCGAGTTTGCTCATTGATTTAACGATAATATCAAAACAAAAAACATATGTTTTTAAAAAGAGGATTCAATAGGCTAACTAAAAACGTTTACCATTTAATTGTTTATACTGTAGGCGAGCTGTCAGTCACGTAGGCTACGTTTATAGTGTTTTGCAAAAAAAAAAAAAAAAGTTATGTTATGTTATGTTGTGTATGTTCTGACCAAAACTAACTCAGAATCTTATTATTATTAATCAATCTTTGTATATACTATTCCATATGTTTATGATGTATTGTTTTTTTAACCAATTTAAGATGTTTGACAATGTTAAGATAAATATGTTGCATTTTGGCATGGTTTTTGACTTATTTATGAACTATTTATGGACATAAAATTAAATAAAAAATATCCTGGATTTGAAAAATATTGTGTCCCTGGCCTTCACTGAGCTCAAGTAATAGTTTAATGTACAAAAATTGTGAATGAACTTGACTGTTGATGTCTTAAATAATAATGTCAAATAACCAACATTTCTCAAAATGGATATATCTCGTTTTGCAACGAAACTCTTCATTTGCTACAGTTATAAATACATCCTCAAATGTATTATTTTATTTGTCTAACATAGTTTTGTAAAGTTAATAATTTTGTTATAATACTTTGATATGTTTGCTATTTGCAGTGATTACTATTTACTATTGTTCATAGTGTGACAAGGTCTCTAACCCCCAGTTCATTGCCCCTGGACCCCATCCAGGTTCAAACACCTGTGTCTAACAAAATCTTATGTGAGCATGATGTGAGCTCCCACCCAACACCGCTAGCCCCTGATGTTTTGGCATCAGCCCCGGATGTTTTATAATCCTAGAAACACCCCTGAAACAGACTATCAGTCTTCCGCTGGCCGCTTATTGGTCTTTAGACTACTTTAAAAAACAAAAACTTATATTTAACGAACAAAAAAACTTCAAACTTTTTTCTAAATTAACCTAATTAAAAAACGAAACGAAATATAATCACTTTGCCATTACATACAAAACCGAACTCTTTTAATAGCTGAAACAGTAGTATAAGCTGTTTTGGGAGAAGGGGGGAAAAAAGACGGGCTCGGGACGGATTTGGGCCGAGAATTCTGATAAGCTATCGGACAAGGGTCGGGCTAGGGCCTATATTTAAGGCCCGTGCAGGGCTCTACACATTTTACTTTCACTTTTAAATTAGAGGCATTAACGTAACGTAACGTAACGAACATTTATTAACAAAACAATAAAACCATGTTATATGCCTAATATAAAATAATAATTTACACTAAGTTGAAATAGGTACAAAACTGAAAATCAGTAAACACAATAAATAAGAACGGTTATTAGCCATAAGAATGAGAAAGCTTGGACGCACGGCATATATTACTTCATGTAATATATAGTTTACAAAAAAAAAAAGAAAAAAAAGAAAAACAAACAAACAAAAAAACAAACAAACAAAAAAAAAAACAAAACAAAAAAAACAACGAATGGCAGAAGTCAACAGGCTTTTCAAAATCCAAAATATTTGTTAAAACAGGCGCTTTTACATTTCGTTTTGAAACTCTTCCACCATGGTTTTGTCTTTCTCACCTCTCTCTTCTTGTCAGTCAGCTCCACAAACTCTTCACGTGATAAATGAAATCTGATCTGTGATGTGACTGTCCTTCGGCACGCTGCATTGAGCCGCGTTCAGTTTTAA
>NW_026128669.1:0-7485 GCF_022985175.1 Labeo rohita
GTTCCCCTTTTTCGGGAAAATCAGACTCATCCTCCACAGAAACATACACATAACATTTCCCCAAAAAACAGAAAAAAAACACAGAAATAGCCAAGCCTCTGGTTCAAGCCTCCATTAAGGACACAAGCCAAGTTTGTTTACCATTGCCTATCAGGACTGGATGGGCAGGCGAACTCGTGTGAATCTATGTTGTTCATTTAGTGTTTCAGCAATGAAAATGTGATTATTATAAATTGTAATTGTTTCATTCTTTCTGTTCGATATGATTTTAAAGGCTAAATGCATATTAATTAGTAACATGGATGAACTTCTATACACGTGAAACTGTATTTAGTAACTGACATAACTAAAAGTAATATCTTGCAGATCAGGCAATTACCGAGTTTGAACAATTCATTAAGACAACTGGCTCTTAACAATTATTTGTTCGTATATTATTCATATTAATTTTTTTGTAGCAAAGGATGACCTCACTCTAAATTATTTAGAGCATCCCTCAAAAAGACAGGGGATTTTTTTTGCCATTCTGTATGTACTGTCTTAAATGAACGGACAATAAGGAAACATTATCGGCCACATAAATCACATCCTTGAACACTGCATTTTTTGTGGTTACCACTAAGCTGATATATGTCTTGTCTCAGAGCCGTGTGGCTTCTATACATGTGTAACTTTAATCCAGAAAAAGTCCTGAATTTGCCAGGACAGTGTTCAATGCCACATGAGAACCTGTAGTTGGCAGAGTTTCTATAACTTTTTAGATGGGCACAAAAGATTTTAAAATTAACAGTGTGGTGACTACAAACTTTTCATCTATACATTTTGCAAAAACCCACAACCTCCATGCAACCTTTTTTTTTTTTTTTTTTACATTAATTGTTTGCTGGTCAACTCTTCATTGTGTGTCGTGTCCTGCAAAACTTTGTCATTCTTAGGTTCCCTCCTCATACAAGACCTGCTGCACTGATGTTCTGGTTCCCATCTAAATCATAAAAATAAATCCTATCAATCCAAATGTCAAAATAAGATAAAGAAAAAAAACGTCTTTGTGTCAAAATTGAATAAGAAAGGTACAATTGAACCAAGAAGCCTTTACAGAATACAATTAATACGTCAATATAAAAATACAGTAAATCTCAAACTTCACAAAGAAAATCTATAAAAATCTAATTCTAAAACAAGAAAGATGTCAGTGTTCGTTTAGTAATCTAGATAAATTTGTTACGTTATTTTCCCTACTAAGCTGCTGACCAACATTATCAATAAACTCAAAACCTGAGAAAAATCACAATAACTAATTTAATTAATACAAGATAAACTTTGCTTGATTAAATGATTTTGATTTAGCAATTCAATATACTGACAATATGTCGCTGAGCAAATGCTAACCAAGGTTATAGATTGGGGTGCACAAATCTAATAACTGTAGATATTGTCAACTCACACCCTTTTTACCTTGATTGTTTGCTGGTCTTTCTTATTCTTTTAAGCAAAGATCTCCTCAAGTGTGTTGATCATCAGAGACGTCCTCTGAAACAGAGGTCCCCTCCTCAGACAAAACGTGCAATGTTACTGTGCTGGTTCCTGTCTAAATTATAAAATAGATCATATCAACCCAATTGTCAAAATGTGATCAAGAAAAAAACGTCTTTGTGTCAAAATGAGTAAGAAATGTACATGTTACGGAGAGTGAGAGACGAGAGGCGAGCGGATCCATTTGCGAGCTTTTTATTGTATGGATGAGACAGGTACATGGTCGTGCAGGCAGGGTCAGGCAACAGTAATCAGGAATGTCTGAGGCGAAACGAGAGAATAGTCCAGTAAGGCGAGCGATAGTCCGAAAAGGCAGGCGGCTAGACAGTCGATAACGAGAAACCAGGCGGGAGAACAAAACTAGGAACTAGGAACAAGAAACTAGAAAAACATTAACAAAGGGAATACAACATAACAATCCGTGACTTGCAAGGGGAAAGTCCGGGTTTTTATAGTGAGCCTGATTGGCTACCGGGAGGCAACGCAATGGGCGCGGTGGAGGATGGGAGATGCAGTCCAGTGCAAAGTAACAGTCAGAGTGTAATGGAAAGGTGAGTGACATCTGGTGGTGAGCGGTCCGCAGAGCACCGACCAGATTCGTGACATAGCCCCCCTCCCAAGGAGCGGCTTCCAGATGCTCGAAGGAAACAACAGTCCAGGGGAGCGGTGGGGCGGGAGCGAGACAGGGCGAGGGCTGGAGGGCCAGGTCCATGTAGAGGACCCGGTGATTGAGGCAGGACCGACAGAGCAGGTATCCTCAGGGGCGGGGCCGGAGCAGAGCAGGAGCCCCCAGGGCGGGGCCGGAGGCGGAGCAGGAGGCGCAAGAGCCCTCCAGGGCGGAGCCGGAGGCAGAGCAGTGGAGCCCTCCAGGGCGGAGCAGGAGGCGCAGGAGCCCTCCAGGGCGGAGCAGGAGCCCTCCAGGGCAGAGCCAGGCGGAGCAGGAGGCGCAGGAGCCCTCCAGGGCGGAGGCGGAGCAGGGACCCTCCAGGGCGGAGCTGGAGGCAGAGCAGGAGGCTCAAAGAGCCCTCAGGGCGGAGCTGAAGGCGCAGGAGCCCTCAGGGGCGGAACAGGAGGCAGAGAAGGAGGTGCCGGGGCCCTCCAGGGCAGAGCAGGGACCTGCGTCATGGGCTGGGACCTGGGGAGAGCAGGGATAGAGGAGACAAACAGAAGAGCAGGAGTGGCAGGAGCCCTCCAGGGCTGAGCAGGAGGCACCGGGAACTTCCAGGACGGAACCGGAGGCAGAGCAGGAGGCGCCGAGGGCTCTCCAGGGCGGAACAGGAGGCGCCAGGGCCCTCCAGGGCTGAGCAGGAACCCGCATAATGGACTGGGACCTGGGGAGAACAGGGACAGAGGAGGCAGACAAAATAGGGGGGAGAAACAGAGAGACCAAGGATTGGCGCAGCCTCCCTAGGAGGATCTACAGACTTGAAGCTGACACCTCAGGAGGCATTGGCGCGGCTTCTCCGACAGGGTCGGCCTCTGGAGCTGACTCGTGGTCAGACGGGGCCTCTGAAGTAGACTTGAGACCAGACGGAACCTCTAGAGCAGTCTTGAGACCAAATGGGACCTCTGGAGCAGACTTGAGACCAGACGGGACCTCCGGAGCAGACTTGTGATCAGTCGGGAGATCTGGAGCAGGCTTGTGATCGGACGGGAGCTCTGGAGCAGACTGGTGAACAGACGTGGCATCAGCAGCTGATTTGTGAACCGACATGACCTCAGGAGCTGACTCGTGAATCGACATGACCTCAGGAGCTGAGTGTGCGGCCCACACACACCAAATGGCCACCGCCATTATAGGAAAAGCAGCGGCAGGTGACAGGACACCATTATAGGAGGGTTCTGACGATGTTGATGGTAATGGGATGTTTGAAGATCGCCCTGACACTAGTGGTGGGTCCACCACGCTGGCCATCATGACTGGCTGTGCCCTTGGGGTGTTGGATGAGTTGTGACTTGACTCTGGGCCGTTGGACGGGGCGTGACTCCACCCTGAGCCATCGGATGAGGCATGGCGAGCTCTGGCACCTTGAGCCTTGGCTCTGGGACGTCAGGCATGGCGTGACTGGCTCTGGGCGGTCAGACAAGACGTGACTTGGCTCTGGGACTTGGACTGTCAGGCGGGACGTGACTGGACTCTGGGTCGTCAGGCGGGACGTGACTGGACTCTGGGTCGTCAGGCGGGACGTGACTGGACTCTGGGCCGTCAGGCGGGATGTGGTGAGGTTCTGGACAGATAGACGAAACGTGACGGGGCTCTGGAAGGTCAGACGAGACGTGACTTGGTTCTGGAACCGCAGCAATAACTTCACTTGGCCCATGAAGATCAGCTGTGGTCTGACCTGGTTCGTGGAGATTGGCTGTGATTTGACTTGTTTTGTAAACATCAATGACTTGAACTCGTGGACCTTACTTGACTCAGGAACCACGGCTGTGACCTTGCTTGACTCAGGAGAAGCGGCCCTGACTTCACTAGGCTTGTGAAGATTAACAATGACTTCACTTGGCACAGGAATGACAGCCTTGACGTTGCTTGATGCAAGTACGACGGTCTTGAAAGCGTTGCTTGACTTGGAAGCTTCAGACTGTAGCGTGACTGGACTTGGAAGCTTGACTGGACTTGGAAGCTTGACTTGGCTCTGGAATAACAGCAGCAGCTTGACTTGGCTCATGAGGATCTGCTATAACCTGGCTTGGCTCATGGAGATCTGTACCGGGACTTGACTCATAAACAACATGGCTTGGCTCAGGAGCAACAGCTGTAACGTGACTTGACTCAGGAACAACATGGCTTGACTCAGGAACAACAGCTGTAGCGTGGCTTGACTCGTGGGGAACAGCTGTGACTTGGCTTGATTCGTGGGGAACAGCTGCTGACCTGTCTTGACTGGAGACGGCAGCTGTGTCTTGACTTGACTCAGGGGTAGCCGCCGCGACATGAAGGGCGCTGGTTTAGCTGCCCATACCGTGTTAGGGGTGTGTCCAGCACGTGGGCCATCATGACCACAGGTGGCCTCGGGTGCTGACCACAGGTTCTGGAATGTCAGCCCCATTGTGGAGTGGCTTGAGACAGTGGCCATCTTGTGCAGTGGCTCTGGCATGGCAGCCATCTTGTGCAGTGGCTCTGGCGTGGCAGCCATCTTGTGCAGTGGCTCTGGCGTGGCAGCCATCTTGTGCGGAGGCTCTGGCGTGGCAGCCATCTTGACAGTGATTCGGCTCAGGAAAGATGGCTGTAACTTGACTTGAGACAGGAGCGATAGCTCTAACTTGACTTGACACAGGAACAAGGACCGTAGCTGACTTAACACTGGAAATAGCCGTAGCTGACTTGACTTGGAAACTTGATTTGACTCAGGAAACACAGCTGCAGCTTGACTTGACTCAAGAAACACAGTAATAACTTGACTTGACTTGGAAACTTGACTTGACTCAGGAAATACAGCTGCAAATTGACTTGACTTGGAAACTTGACTTGACTCAGCTGCAACTTGGGTAGACTTGGAACTTGACTTGACTGCAACTCTACCTTAAATAGCTCTTGTATGGCAGCTGTGACGTGACGGAGCTCTGTTTTCGCCGCCATCTTGTGAACGGGCTCCGCCGTCGCGCCATCTTGTGGCGCGCGCGGCGCTGCCACCATCTTGTGAAGCAGGCACCACAGTCGCCGCCATTTTGTGCACGGGCAGGCATCGCCGTCATTTCGCGAGTGCACAGCGGCGCTACCGCACCATCTTGTGCGCGACTCTGCTGACACCGCCATAGCCGCCACGCTCCGACACGGCCGCCATTTCACAGCGATCCAGGCGGAGAACTTGTTTTGGCATCGTGATCCGGCGTTACCGCCAATCTGCGGAGGGATGCGCGGCTGCCATGTCCCGCGTTGTCGCGTTCTCCGCTGCGACCCTCACAGTACACGGCGAGCCCACACGCACAAGAGCAAAGTTCATAAAGGCAGCCAGATGGCGCGGACCCTCGCGTCTGAGTCTAGCCTTTAAAGGCTCATTTATGCAATCACAAAAATCTCCATAATGATACAGTCCGGTAGGGTAGAATGGTTAGAAACAGAAAGAAACTCACGCATGTGCTGGTCGAGTGAACGTGATCCTTGTTTTATTCGGAATAATATCCTGTCTGTGTCCATATCTTCTGAATGTCCGGGGTGAAGCTGCTGGATCCTGTTAGCAGCAATCAACAGTTTTGTTTAAATTTTGAATTGCGCCACCCTCCTCAGACAAAACCTAAAAAATCCTGTGGATCCCGATATCAAATGCTGCGTTGGGCTAAAGCCACTTGGAAAATAATTTATACATCCATTTGAAAAAAAAACAGTAAATCGCTGTATTTGATGTTTGACGTCACAGACAATTCCCATGATGCAAAGGGAAATACAGTTTTTAACGAAAAGATTTTAGTATTTGTGGGAAAAAAGTAAATAACTGCAAATTCAAAAAAGTCTAACAGTGTGTTCCCAAAAAAATAATTACGGCAGAAGACAATTATTTTGGTCAAAATTAAATTGTATTAATTTTAAATACCATTAAAATTTTAAATGAATATGTTTTTTTTGGGAGGTGTAAAACAAATGAAAAATTGTAAATGCCATTTTTTTCTTTATTTTGGGTTTTTTTTTTCATTTTTTTTTTTGTGCTTTTTCCCGCTAATCAGTACCTCGTTAAATTTAATGCAGTGGCTGAAGGTGAACTTTCCCGTCTCTGTGATAATGAGTGTTATAGTTATGCTGATTGGATTAGAGTTGCTGAAAATCTTTAAAAGGGTGGGGATATATGAATGAATACACTTTTATAATGGTATGTGGTTTTTTTTGATAGGCTTTTTTGCGGGGACGCTCCCGCTTCAGAGAAAAAATAAATCAAAATTTACGGTTCTTCCCCACCTTTTTAGTGGTTTTTCCCCCGGGTTTTTTTTCTCTTCGAGAAAATTTTTTTTCCAGCATCCCTCAAACCCCTTACTCTGTTTTTCTTTGGTCATGCGGCTTTTTTTTTCAGAGGTTTTTTTTAATGTCAGCGGACATGACAGCAACGGCATCTCCATTCTTCTTTGGGGACAAAAACGTTTTTTTCCGTGTACAATTTAACGTTATCCCCAAACTGTTTCTTATACAAAATTCACACATCAATTAATGTCACATGGTTATCTCATTTTTGTTTTTTTGGACTTATACGGTTGTTCGTCGCACACACTCAATTGTGCTTTCGAACCATGTAGTTGTAGGAACTCTGTTCTAGGATCTAGCCAGCAGGGTGGTTTTTGAGAACCATCCCCCCGGGTTTTTTCCCATTTGCTCCCTTGCGTGGCTTAGAAATTTATATAATAATACAGAAAGGGGTTTTTTTAAAGGGGGCTTTTACGCCTTGTGCTGTTTTTTTACTCGTGAACTGAGTTATTGGCCATGAGGGCTAACCTAACGTCGGTATTGGGAAAAACAATATTGGTCACCCCCACTTTTTTATATAACATATAAAAAGTTATGTTTATGGGAACAACACACTAATAACGGACAACAACATTGTCAAAAAATTCCCAATTCACACAGATCTGTGAAAAAACTAAAAAGGTGTATTATGCATGCCAGGTCTGACATCATTTGACAAATTCATGTTTGTTGTTTACAAAAGTTGTCTTCCCAAACCCTTTCACCTTAAAAAGTATTTTCAAAAGTTTGTGTTTTTTGGCCCCCAAATCAGGTTTGCAAAAAACTGCCAAAATTTAGAGACAGAGGGACCTCAGTCTGGAGCAATGAAACCAAAAAAATCAGTACAAGAAACTAGCCAACCTTCCCCCACACCCTGACAGCACCTTTTTCCAATCATAAAGACATTTCTCCATGCCCCTACATTTAAAATGCCTGAACCTTTTTGCCATGCCCATTGGCCTTTTTTTTTTTTTTTTTCAAAAAAATTTTTTTTCCCCTTTAAACCCTTTTTTTTTGTT
>NW_026128670.1:0-7480 GCF_022985175.1 Labeo rohita
TTTGTAAATAGTTTATATTACATTTTAAAATGATCATAATCAGACTACAGTTACTTTTTTATTGTTTGCATGATTGCATTATTATTCACACCAGCAATAAATTACTCATGTATTGATTCTCTTTAATTCTTTTTTCAAACCCCTGCAGTTCCTTCACAAACTCCAGTTTAAGAACAACTGACATCATTTAATGTTCAATGCACTTCATGTTTTGAAAAGAACAACTTTTGTTTATCTTTGTTTTTTTTGTTTTTTGTTTTTTTTAATAATGGTATTTGCATGGATTATTTTATGTAAATCAATATGATAAGTTAGGTCAAAAGTAATCAGAACATGGTGTGATTATTTTGTCTAAAATGTGTAATGCACTGTATTACATTATTGTTTTTTGTCATGCAATTTGGAATCAGTGAAAGACTTCAGTGGATCCTCATTAACAAGTTTAAGGCCAATACTTCATTATGCTTTCTATGAAAAAATTATAGCCTGGAAACTGTATAGAAAGTACATGTTACTAAAATAAAATGTGATAAATTCTTGGTCAAAGCATGTTGTAATTTCTGATGTTGGTGCATGTCAGTGTTTTCTCCTCGTTTAATTGTGTGTCTATTTTAGACACAGGACTTGCTTGATAGTAAAGGTTTTTCCCCCAGTGTAACTCTGTCAGACACTGCTGTATTCATGTCAGAACAGGCGGTGAGTCATTGTGTCGGTATGTTCTGCTACACAGAGGGTGATCCTGAGGAGCAGAAAGGGGTGTGCTGGGAAATCCTTGTCCTCCCACACACTGTTTGACAGAACAGCACTTTAAGAGCAAACAGTTTCCCTGCCATCAGGTGTGATTCATTTACTCTGACCACGCTGCATTTGATACATGTTTAATTGCAACTGATGCATAAGATTTTACAATTAAAAATTTTAATTGTCACAACATATTCAAAATATACATTGACACTTTCATTACTATAATCATAGTATTTACAAACTGGCACACATCTGTCAATTTATCCTATAAATGTGGCTGTAGTGCTTGTGTTTTATCATCGCTGTCTGACAAATGACTTTCACGCACATGCACAATGAATCAACCCAGTAAAAAACTAGGAGAAATCAAAGAATTTTAAGAAACAGAGCTAACAAACATATAAACAGATAATCTTTTGAGATTTACTTTCTTTCGAAGCTGATTTATTCAATATGAAACAGGGCTAGACAGCCAGCTACTGGACATAAGAGATGCTGGACTCGCTGAGGACATTTTTGTAGGTGTAGCTGCTTTTCAGAAATGAAACTTAAAGTCCTTCAGCCCTTGAAACTTGTTTGAGAGAAATCAGACTAATCTAGCATTAAATATGTATTTCTATAATAATATAAAGCTCTTTGATATGCATATTAAAATAATATATTTAGTCACTTGAAACCGTTTAACCGATCTGTCTCTGCACAAAAATAACAGAATGAACAGCATTCAATGGTTGATGATGTGATGAAAATCTGGAGATAGAGCCATCAGTGAGGATCATCAGATTATCTGGACAGCAGATTCAAGATCCCTGAGAGAAACACATTGATTTACAGGTTAATTCATAGAGTCTGAGCTGAAGATTCAAACATCATCCATGTGTTTCACAAATGATCATCAGGAGTGAATAAAACCCAGATCGCACACGTGCATCTGCAAGATGTCTGTTAAATATCTCTTGATCTGGAAAGCATCTGCTGTGTACAAACGTCTGGCAGACGTCTGTAAGATGTCAGTTTTACATACATTCCAAATCACAAACATCTTAAAGACATCTAATAGATGTCTATTTGACATCTGATAGGACAAATCCTGTAGACATATTGCAGATGAGCAAACTATGTAAAAAATACATCTTACAGATGTAAATGCAGACGCCAAATAAACGTCACTGAGATGTAGGTGAGCTATCAGGGGATATAATTGATGACAAGCTTTTATTTTCAATCTTAAATATGCATCTGAGGTAAGCATCACCAGCAGGCACTGGATGTCTATATAACCTATGTCAGGTTGACGTTGGACATGATGTCGAACAGACGTTGCATTTTGGTTGAGAATGAAAATAGTGTTGACGTCAGTATTTGACGTCAATTTGACGTAGACTTAATGTTGGATTTTGGTTACACAACCTAAAAACAACAAAACATCAACGTCAGCTGACATTGGTATTGGACATCAATTTGACGTTGACATTAAACATTGAATCTACATTGAATTTTGGTCAGCCGATGTCAGAACCGAAATTTAACCAAACATCAGTGTCTTATGACGTTGTGTGCCTGCTGGGAAAGAAATACTTTTACAAAAAAATATTCATCTAACATTTGTGTCTCATTGCATTAATACATTCAGACAAATCAATCAACGCAATTTCACACTTAACATTATCGCTGCGACTTTTTGATTTTTTTTTTTTTTTTTTGACGATTTTGTTGTACCGAATTCCGACCCCCCCGTGAAAATCTTACCCCCTCGCGTGCACGCGCCTCTCACATTAATATGCAGTGCAGCGATTTTAGACGCATTTCGTCAGGCTTTTCTTTTTTTTTTTTTTTTTTTTTTCTTTCAGGATATTTTCGATGTTCCACGCACCAAGGAGCCTACATGGAGGCATTGTCGACATTTAAAGTTATAAGCAGAAGTTTAATTCGTGTGTAAAATGGATGCAAACCGTAAACTGTCGAGACTTTTGCATGGTTAAAGCTGCCAGTTGCCAAAATAAAGCTGTTATATTCAGAACCTGCTGCATGACAGATTAGTTCGGCAAATCACGACCAAAATAAACGGTATACTTAAACATGCTCTCATGCTTGGTGTTTTGAAAAACGCATTATTTTACACATGATTTACATTAGTACAATTTCGTTCTCCCAGCCTGGCACAAATGGCTCAATTAGTTCTGGGTTTAATGAAGGCCCGCCTTATGAAAAAAGAATGTGTTGTGATTGGTTAGCTGTTCCACTGCGTTGCGATTGGCAAACAGCTTAGACAGCGTTTTAGTACTGCAACGCCCCCTTACCAAAGAAGCAAGTTCTATGTACAACTGTTAGTGCAAGCTGGATTAAAGTGATTCTTATGTTTTAAATATGGATATTTTTCTTACAAAAACGCATTGATTCGCTACAGGAAGCCTTTACTGATGTCACAGAGCCGTGTGAATCACTTTTCATTATGAATGGATGCACTTTAGTAGAATTGTTTTGGACTGATGAAGATAAACACCTGTCTATGTCGTTCTAAACCTTGCCAGGATAAATTGTAATATAACTTTAATTGCATCCGTCTAAAAGAAGGAAGTCATATATACCTAGGATGCATGGAGGGTGAGTAAATAATACGCTACAGTTGTGTTGGCTCCTATTATCAGTCGGTGAGATTTCTGATACATGATATTATCCTGCTAATTTATTAAATTATTTACATACAAATTCTGGGTTGAGACTGCTGGGTAAGGACGCTGGGTTGATGTAACCCAATTTGAGTTAAAACTGGTTAAAAGTTTAAAACTCAGCAGTGCTGGGTTAGGAACGCGGACCTGAGAGAGAGCATGCACCGCCATTTACTCAGTGTCTGCAGATGGAAGCGATTTTCGGAAAGTAAAGATTAAAAATGTAAAGTCATCATTCATTATGTGTATCCGGGAGTATTTTGAGATTTCATTGAACGCGGAAAAAGTCGGAAAAGAGCTTTTATTGAAAAATAGACTGACACGGTTTTCGCCTCGGAAATAGTCTTAACGGCCTCTTCTACTGAAGAAACCTTTAATACAACATTTATGAGCTCTTTATGTCATATTTACAGAAGATTTAGGTGTTATTAATAGATGTACATGTAAAGAGTAAGTTAACAATACAGTTTATTACTAACAACTAATGATAAACCAAAAATTTTATGTAACACGTTCCTACAAAAAATGGATACAGCGTTTTGAAAACTTTCTTGTTGCTATGAACATTACCGGTGACGCTAGACAAAAAGCGCTTTTGCTGCACCTTGCTGGTGAACGTGCATGACATCTCCTACTAAACATTGGACGTCGGATAGATGTGCAGATCATGTCTATATTGGGTCCGTCGGTCCATGACCAATTGTGGACATCTATTCGACGTCCAAACTAGGTCCACTATTTGGACGTCCACCCATGACCCAACTTGGACGTCATTTTGACGTTCAACATTTGACCTAATCTGGCTTATTTTTTTTTGGACGTCATTTGGACGTCTATGGCAGTTGTGATATACACATTGGACGTAGGATAGACGTGCAGATCATGTCTATATTGGGTCCGTCGGTCCGACCAATTCTGAACATCTATTCGACGTCCAAACTAGGTCCACTATTTGGACGTCTATCCATTACCCAACTTGGACGTCATTTTGACGTTCAACATTTCATCTGGGTTTTTTGGGACGTCATTTGGACGTCTATGGCAGTTGCAGTAAATGTGTTTTACAAAATAGAGCCTATCAACATGATTATATATATGAATACAGATTATTTATAAACAAACAAGATTTATTATCTGTATTACTATTTATTTATTTGGTAGCCCATATGTTTTTTTTTGTTTGTTTGTTTGTTTGTTTTACATTTTCCTGTTTTCCTTTAACAGTTTTTATTTAATTTAAAGTAGCCTATAATCAAGTTATTTATTTTTTTTATTTTATATTGTATTTTATATATATATATATATATATATTATATTTATATGAATTTATATATTTTATATTAAAAAAAATCATGGTAGCCTAGCCTATCCACCTTATTCCTATCTTAAAAAGAACCAACAGCTGCAAAAAAGTCAAGGACAGACAGCTCTCTATCAAGCTAGGCAACAATATAAGTTCTTTGATCAAGGAGGATTTCAACCAGGCAAAAACCAGTCAGCATCACTCTGATTGGCTGAAACGAGCACATCATCATAAACGCCACTCTGATTGGCCGAGGCAAGACGAGGCATTTGGCGGCTTGGCGCAAGTCAGAGCCGTAGTGTTCTGGACGGCACAGCTCTTCAGATCACTGGTGAACCCGTTTCCTAGAAATTAAAGGTAAGTTCGGTCAGCATTTATTTCAATGGCCATGTGTACGTATAGTCTTTGGCGTTATTGTCTTACAATAAAGCTGCGAATGGTCAAGGGTCACAGCACGCATTTTTTCGTCTTATATTAGCTTGTTACTTGTGCTAGCTACAGGGTTTACAGATCCCACTGCGCAATGTGATGTCGTAGTGACGTCTTTTCCATGTCATTTTTGGACGTCCAATTTCCGTCCATTGATGGGGTTGTTTTGTAACGCCAGGTGACGTCTTTTTTCATGAAAAAAGACATGGAAAAGACGTCACTACGACGTCACATTGCGCAGTGGGCTATGACACGTTTGCAGCAGAAGAAGACGGCTATGCAGAAACAAAAACGAAACTAAACAGCTATTTTTCTCCTAAAAAGAATACGCAGTACCTTGTTTATCAATTTAGAAAAGCTGTGCAGCAACCTGGAGAAAAACTGGACACGTACCAAACTAGACTCAGAATGCTTGCAAAAGACTGCGATTTTGCTGATGTTGACTGTGAGATAAAGGCACAGTTGATACAAAGCTGTACTTCGTCCAGACTGCGTAAAAAAGCACTCAGAGAACCAGACTTGACATTAGAGGCTCTGCTAGATTATGGCAGAACACTAGAAATTTCTGAACAACAAGCAGCAGGAATTGAACAAAATGCAGCGGGTGGTGTCAATGCATTATATCACAATCATAAGCAGCAAATGGAATTCAAAACCACCAGCAGACGGACACCTAACACTCAGTGTAGAAATTGTGGAGGAACATTAGTGATGGGTCGTTCTTGAACGATTCGTTCATTTTGAACGAATCTTTAATGTGACTTGGGACGAACGAGTCGTCTCGGGGAGTGATTTGTTCAGTCACGCATGCGCAACATCCTATTAGGTCCTGTACTGGAATTAGTTCAAATGTTTTAGAGTCGTTCGTTCACCTTATGGGGATGTCACGTGATGAACGAACGACTCGAACCCGAAGACTCGAGAGATGAACTAATCAATTCTCTTTCCAGCTCAGACTGCGTTGGTTAAGCTAATTGGGCTGTCAGGTGATGAAGGAATGACTCAAACCCGAAAACTTGTCAGATAAGAGGTGAGGTGAGCGAATCATAGACTAAAGACCCAGGTAAACAATGAATTAATATTTTCTGTTTCTTATAGCATTATAGTTTTGTTTTGTTTGTAGTGTGATCAACGTTTGTGTAAGCAGTAGATGTGTTAGGGAAGTAAAACGTAACATTTTAATTATATTTTGCTAAAATAAACAAAATGAACGAAATGACTCGAAAAAAGATTCGTTCATTTTGCTGAACGAGACTCAAAGGACCGAGTCGGTAAAATGATCCGAACTTCCCATCACTAAGGAACATATCCACATCAAGGTGCTTGCCCTGCTAAAGGAAAAGAATGCAAAGCGTGTGGAAAGTTAAATCACTACGCAAAAGTGTGTCGGTCCAGCACTAAGACACCCACTCAGCACGCTAAACATAATGACCATCCCCATCACAAACAACGCAACAAACTGCGAAGGGTCAAGCAAGTCGCAATAGCATGCACCAGCCAAGCACAAGATGATTCGTCGAGCAGCGAGGACGCTTATGTGTTTGTTTTGAACAGCAATACATGCCAGCAACAGCCTCAGACACAAATTGAAATAAACGGCACCAAAGTTACAGCTCTGATATATTCGGGAGCTGCTGTAAATATTATCAGCAAAGCAGTGTTTGACAAACTCACACCCAAGCCACAGCTCAGAGCAGCGACAATTAACATTTTTGCGTATGGCTCTGACAGTGCTCTGCCTATCATTGGTGTATTCCAGTGCAATGTTCAAGCCTCACATAGCACTACGGAAACCAAGTTCTATGTTCTTCAGAACGACGGCCACACCCTTCTAAGCTATGGAACAGCACAAGCTTGGATCAATAAATATAACCAGTGCTGTTAATTATACAAACACAAAACGCACAGTAGCTGATGAACTTGTTGAAAGCTATCCAGAACTGTTCAAAGGAATAGGCAAACTGAAAAACTTCCAAGTGAAGCTGCATATCAATCCTGACGTCCAACCTACATGTCAGCCACATAGACGAGTGCTATTTCACATTCGACAGAAAGTAGAAGCCGAGTTACAAAAGCTGGCAAATGACGACATAATAGAAGCTGTAACAGGTCCAACGCCTTGGGTTTCTCCAATTGTAACTCCACCAAAACCAAAAGATCCTGATAAAGTCAGAATATGTGTTGACATGCGCCAGGCCAATACAGCCATACAACGTGAGCGTCATTTAACACCAACTATTGATGATGTCAGACAAGAGCTAAATGGTGCAAAAGTCTTCTCAAAACTTGATCTCAGGGCTGGTTACAATCAACTGGAACTTCACCCAGACAGCCG